>NW_019416426.1:37419-132336 GCF_000390285.2 Anoplophora glabripennis | reverse complement strand
ACGGCAAATAAAACAACCAGCAATAACACATCCTCTTTTTTCACATCTGCGCACGTTCTCGCGCATGACATTTCTTGGTAGGAAATCCGTCAAAATGCTGTCAGTAGCGTCGTAGCGTCTATAACCGAGTTTAGTTTATTTCACTTTGCTGTTGCAGTAAAGTCATAGGCGTGCATTTGTTGAATTAGTTGTTTGTGAATAGTTGTTTATAATTTGGTGTAGTACTGACATAGTGTGAGACTAACGTTATTTGTTATTTAAGTATAACAATGTATAAGACAATGAGTCATGGTGTTTGTGCAGTGAGAAGTTGTAGAAATCAGAGATATTCTTCAAAGAAAAGTTTCTTTAGATTTCCTGCTGATACAACAAGGTATGTGTAGTGCTAAAATGTGAAAAGATTATAGTTTTTACACCAATTATTAAATTGACATTATAACCTACATATAACATCCTTATCTAAAATGGTTGGTTTATAAAAAAGTATTAGTCCTAACTTAGCCGTAACTTAACCTTAATCTTAGTCCTAAAAAGTTAAATGTACAGAATGTAATGTATTGGTTTATAAAAATCTTTTAACCTTGCCCTACCTCTATATATTATATTTTGTACATTTAACTTTTTAGGACTAAGATTAAGGTTAAGTTACGGCTAAGTTAGGACTAATACTTTTTTATAAACCAACCATTTTAGATAAGGATGTTATATGTAGGTTATAATGTCAATTTAATAATTGGTGTAAAAACTATAATCTTTTCACATTTTAGCACTACACATACCTTGTTGTATCAGCAGGAAATCTAAAGAAACTTTTCTTTGAAGAATATCTCTGATTTCTACAACTTCTCACTGCACAAACACCATGACTCATTGTCTTATACATTGTTATACTTAAATAACAAATAACGTTAGTCTCACACTATGTCAGTACTACACCAAATTATAAACAACTATTCACAAACAACTAATTCAACAAATGCACGCCTATGACTTTACTGCAACAGCAAGGTGAAATAAACTAAACTCGGTTATAGACGCTACGACGCTACTGACAGCATTTTGACGGATTTCCTACCAAGAAATGTCATGCGCGAGAACGTGCGCAGATGTGAAAAAAGAGGATGTGTTATTGCTGGTTGTTTTATTTGCCGTGCTAGAGTCTCCAGTGCATAAGCGCTACAACGGCGACTCCTTAAACTTTACTTTGGGTCATAAAACTGGATCCGAATTTGTATAAGTGGCCCATAAGAGTCTTCGCTCCTTGTCTACATTCCATAGTTGGGCAATAGCTAGATCGCATTTTAGTGCCTGCATTAGAAAGTGAACAAGTTATTACCCTTTAATGTTCTATTCTTCGAGCATATACCACTTGAGGTAGCATGCCATTGCAAAAAATGTGGCTGAGTGTGCGAGAAAGACAGATAGTATCTCAGTAATTGCTGTCTCACTCTAGCACGCACACGCGATTAGTTGAAAATGAATGCTCGCGCTCATTGGTTCCCGCAGGGCTAACGTCGTTAAAGCAAAAAATGTGATAGCATGTACTGAGATAAGATCTGTCTCTCTCGCACACTCAGCCACACTTTTCGCAATGGCATGCTACCTCCAGTAATATATGCTCGAAGGTTTTATTTGAATCCACCCCAGTAAATGAAATTGAAATTATAGTACTTGTAAAGTCCCTAGATAGTCCAGGCGGTATCTGTTTCGGGTTGGGTAAAGCGCATATGATCGGAGATTTTTGCTTTAACGGCTTCTAAATAACATCAGAAATGATAATTTTTCTATGCAAATGAAAAAAAAACGTGGGCTTAATTGTTATTGCAAAAAAGTATAAAAAAATAGCAGAAAAATTAATTTATTTCTTGGATTTCTCGTCGACAACTTAGCAACTATTAATTTTAGACAAAAATGGAAAAGGAAAAAAAGTTTTGTAATTAAATACAACAAGATAGTTAGTTGCAATTCAAAAAAAAAATTGTTGAAAAAATCGGAAAAATCATTTAAAAAATTGCAAAAAATGTTAGTTTATTTGTCAATTTTTTTCAGACACTTGAATAATACCTCGGATCTTCATACTTTTCTTAATTAAACTTCTTAGTGCATAGAATCATCACACCAAATTTCATCCAATTCGGTTCGATAGTTTTTACATAATAATTGTTTAAATTTTTCATTTTTTTTTTAATTAAAAAATTTTCAAAATCAAATTTCTAAAAATTTAAAGCCTTTGAATACTTGAAAATTTCACTACAAAAAGAAAAGCTGTCAAGCTTTAAAATGGTTTTTGAAAAATTTAAATCGGACGATTAGGTGAGCCGTGGTGATTGTTTAAACATTTTCGCAATTTTCACGTTTATAATAAACAATTGCAATAATTTAATGTTTTTTTAAAAAAATTTTTTATTCTAAAATATGGTTTGAAAATACTCGGAAAGACGAGTATTTTACAGCAAAACTATAAGAGTATAAGGCAGTGGCGTACACACGCCCCCCTATGTGCTTTAACTTTTAACAATAATTATATAGGTACCTATTAAAACTTCCTATTGCCGTATATATTTTGTTGTTTCCAATATCGTACTTGAATCGGACTAAACGTTGCAACGTCGCTTTTTAGTTTCGTCTGCTTCCCTGTGCTCTAGTTTCGTGCCGCGAAAATCTTACTGCAAAGTGTAACCCCCCCTTACAAAAAAGCTGTGTACGCCACTGGTATAAGGGCTGTTTTTTGAACTAATAGGTTTATCATTCCGAGTACTTTCCAGATATAAATTTTCACAATTTGCAATCACATCCCATTTAAAATGTCACTCAAAGATATTCAAGACCGCGTGAAATCAATGAGGTATCAGTGGTGGGGGGAGCAAACACAGCTACTCCGATCTGAATTCTCGAGTTCAAAACAGCTTCTAATGGACCAATTTCGATGATTTTTTTAAATCGATGTCTCGCAACTTAAAATATTCAATTATCATATTTTCAACTACCTTTTATTATTAATTATTGGATTATGTTTATTTATTTACTATGTTAATATTCACGACCAAAATTTTTGCATGTTGCATCAGGTAATACTAGTAAGTTTGTTTAAATATTATAAAATTGTTTAAACAATAATTATTTAAATAAATAACTGAAAATTGGTCTCATCTTCATTAATCACACATCTGGAGCCAGATTTTCAGGTGGAATCAAATTTATACGTCGCATAAAAAGTATACCCAACTTTTTTTTTTGTGTGGCTGTGTTATTGTTATAAAAATGCCTTTATTAAAGTAATCAATCACTGAAAAAAATATACATAATACACCTAACAAAGCAATTAAGTAGTTAAATAGTTACTACATTTTCACTGGTTCACAAGAAGATATAGTTTCGTTTCCTTTTTCACATTTCTCCAATACGCAGATGTAATAGTTCAATTCACGACTGTAATTATCAATATCTTTTTCCACATCTTCGATATTAACGTTTTCAATTTGTTCTTTAGTTCTCTTCAACTCGTTTAATAATTGTTGCCCCTCCTTTACATTATATTTTTCATTTAATTTTTCTATCTCAGCTTGATGTTCCTCTTGAAGCTGTTTCAATCTATCCTTTATTACGTCTTCATTATGTCCCGAGAGATTGTTAATCATTGCTTTTAACTTTTCTATTTCCTCAGCTAGAGCAAGGGTTTCGTTAGTCAGATGATAGATATCTTCTAATTCTTTTTCCTTATCTAGAAACTTTTTTGTACCAGAAAGGACGTCATCTGCATTTTTTCTAAAAAAATGAATAGTTTATTGTAACAGTGACAAATCCATACCTAGCTTAGTTCTGATTTTCAGACAAATACAAAGTATAAAGAAAAAAGTAAAATATAGGTTGGTACCTATATAAATATGTAGGTAGACAGTAGCTAAACTAATTTTAAAAAGTCCGTAGGAAGTATTAATTAAAAACTGTTGAAATATCTCAATTTTGTGAAAATATAAGCTGATTTGGCAATGACTTAGATTTTTTAAGTATTAATTTTCTCGATCTTATATAGATCTCTATGTAGACTTACTTGTTTTGGGAGGCTTTATTCTTCAGATTATCAACGTTGTCTTTAAAAACACTTAAAACGAATAAATTAGCTAACTGGAGAAATAATAACTTCAGGTCGTTGTGGAATTTACTAAAACAGTTTGTGGAAGGGCCCTAAAATAATTCAGTGTTAGTTAGTTAGCCCACAGAATAATTGCTTCCAGCAATATCAGTTAGGGGTCTTGTCTGTGAAGTTAGACATCTTCAAAAAACATTCAGACTTCAATTGACACGATTTTAATAATAATTAAGGACTAGATTGTTACTATAGACCGATCAACTCATTTAGAGGGAAAAAATAAATAAATGCGTGAGCAGGGGAGGCGGAGGGTTGATTTGAGGGGTTGAAAAGTTATGAAAAATTGTATCATTGGAATTTCTAGCAAAAGTTGACGTCAAACAAAAAAGTATGCAATACAAAAGTTGTAGATCATGCAAAAATCTACAACTTTTGTAAAAGTAATTTTTTAACATAACCTCAAAATTTCTGAGAAAAATGCGCAAAACAGGTTTTTTTCTGATTTTTTGTCTTTTATTTCTCATTTCTGCACAAATAATTTAATTTTGACGAAACTTGGTGAAAGTATACCTTTCTCTATCTTTAATAACCTCAAATTTTTTTTAGATAAGAAAATCGAGACGTTTCTGAGATATTCATTTTTTTCGGCCTGAAACACTTTTTTTTTCAAAGAAAAATTCTACTTAAAAAAATTACAGAGTTCTGCCGGTATCATTTTTTTCGTTTTGACAAATTTTTTGGTGAAATACAAAAATTTGCAATCACAATTCAAAAACATGCTCAAAAATAAAAAAAGTAAAAAATGACTTGCAGCAATGAAATTTTCAGTAATTGTTGTTAATTTGTTTAAATTTAAATAAAAATCAAAAACTGATTACACCATTCAATTGTACGGAAAAAATACAAAAAAAACTGTCTCATTGTTTGACCCAAAACTATTTTTATACAGTATTGCTATAAACATAAGTTGAATAGTGAATAAATAAAATTAATAATATTTTTTTTCCGTAGGATCGATTAGTGAACTTATTTTTTTTAAGTTTGATGAATTCATAGATATACAGTGTGTCCAAGATAAGGATGATAGCATTAAGATCTAGGAAACGGTAAAATATACGGGGTTGCTCAGATTAGAAAAAAGTTGTGTTTTTTATACCTAACAATATGCTGTGTAGAAAGTTTTAAAATTCCGGGTAGTTCCGGAAATATCCGGAAAAACCCTAAATTTTGCTAAATTGTTTAATTTTTTCTGGGTTTATTTGAAAACGAGTTTTAAAATAAATTACATATTTACATTGCCACTTTTTTCGCTCTATACAATGGCGTGGCGTCAACATTTTTGCAATCCGACGTTTCGTCTTCGAGGAGCCATCATCGGATTAATTTTTTTAAATACGTCGTTGCTTTATGACACAATTTAAAGTCATTTTTAAATCTAAATTAGAGGATATTACTATTAATCGTTTAAAAAGTTGTTTGTTTTATCTATAATTTAAAATTTTTCCTGAGTACGACTCTGAACGCTTTCAAAATATCTATTGGATGAAGTCATAACAGTATAAAAGTCAATACCGCACAAAATATACAACAATTATTTACTACTGTTAGCAATACTAATCAGAAGTAATAAAATATTTCATAAATTTGTATTATTTTTTTATTAGGTACTTTTTAAATTATGGATTAAAAAAATTGTTGGATATTTCGTGTTGTATTGACTATTATTCTCTCCTCTCTCTCTCTCTCCTCCAATAGATACAGGTATTTTGAAAGCGATCAGAGCCGTACTCAGGAAAAATTTTTAATGATAGGTAAAAACCTTTTTAAGCGATCACAATAGTAATATCATCTAATACAGAATTAAAAATGTCTAGATTTTGTCATAGAAATAGCAGCGATATATTTAAAAAAATTAATCTGACGATGGCCCGTCGAAAGCGAAACGTCGGATTGCAATAATGTTGACGCCATTGGATAGAGCGAAAAAAGTGGCATTGTAAATATGCAATTTATTTAAAATTCGTTTTCAAATAAAGCCAGAAAAAAAATAAAACGATTTTGCAAAATTTCGGGTTTTCGGATTTCGCGTCAACAGTAGACTTTGCAGTTAATACTTTGTATTGCTGAAATCTCAAAACATCCTGAGATAATTTATCATTTGTGCATTTGTAATTCGACTTAGATGTTTATAGCAATACTGTACAAAAATAAAGTTTTGGGTCAAACAATGAAGCAGTTTTTTTTTAAATTTTTTTCCGTAGAATTGAATGGTGTAATCAATTTTTGAATGTTTTTCAATTTAAATAAATTATCAACAATAAATGTAAAATTCATTGTTACAAGTCATTTTTTATTTCTTTTTTGGATTTTTGAGCAGGTTTTTGAAATGTTATTACAAATTTTTTTATTTCACCAAAAAGTATGTCAAAACGAAGAAAATGATTACCGACAGAACTCTGTGTGATGATTTTTTTAAGTAGAATTTTTCTTTGAAAAAAAAAGTGTTTCAGGCCGAAAAAATGAATATCTCAGAAACTTTCTGATTTTTTTATCTACAAACAATTTGAGGTTATTTAAGACAGAGAAAGGTATACTTTGACCAAGTTTCGTCAAAATTAAATTATTTTTGCGGAAATGAGAAATAAAAAACGAAAAATCAGAAAAAAAACTGTTTTTCGCATTTTTCTCGGAAATTTTGAGGTTATGTTAAAAAGTGACCTCTACAAAAGTTGTAGATTTTTGCATGATCTACAACTTTTGTGTTGGATACTTTTTTGTTTGACCTTAACTTTCGCCAGAAATCCCAATGATACAATTTTTCATAACTTTTCAATCTCCCAAGTCAACCCTCCGCCGCCCCTGCTCACGCATTTATTTTTTTTAGATTTATTATAAGCCCTTTTACCGTTTCCACTTATAAAAGTCCAGGTAACAATTTTTTTTTTTCACCAAGTGTAATTTGGTTGGACTACTAGGAATAACTTAGGAATAACAAATTAGGTATTAAAAATTAAAAAAAATATAATTTAGTTTTAGTTAGTATAAAGTATAATCACCTCTGTTATCAATTTTTCTAGCAAATCAAGCTCATCTGAAACACTATGTGGGACATTCATTATATCTTTGGTGTAGTTGTGCCCATTCAATTGCTCTAAAAACTTCTTCCACTTTGCTAATTCTTCTTCTTGTTCCGTAATATCTGTAGATGCTGGCCGATGAACAGTTTTCTATAAACTATTTTATTGAAATATTATAGTGGATTATTAAAATTTAAGTACTTGCATTTGCACTTATTTCTGCATCTTCTCTCTCCAAGGGCCAGCTTTTGTTAAATTTGATCTGTTTTATTTCATCTTCTATTGCTTTTAAACTGTCTAAAAGCGGTTCTAGCTTCGCATTTGAATCGTCGTTGTTTTCTTTTATACCACTATTATATTTTTCTAACTGGTTTAGACCTGAATTTGCTTTATTAATAGTTTTATTAAGTTTGCTTAATAGATCCTCCAATATTTTGTTTATATTTCCATATTTTTCCAAAATTCCATCAAACACCTTTTGAATATTATCTAAAATATCCTCTCATAAAAACCCGATACCTAATTTGCATTTTTATTAATGTTTTACCTCTTTCACCTCCTATTAGGGTGTGATAATACTTGTAATTTTTATCCTTATCACACTGAGCGTTAGATTTAGCGAAGTATATGCCAAAAATTAATAATAATATTGCTTTATTCATGTCAGATTTTAAAAAGAGATCTACTTATGTCATAAAAACATTTGTAGTTACTGCTTCATCTAATTCTGTAATTGTATGTAATATGTCTTATCTAAGATAAGGAAAGATAAAACTTATTTGTTCTTCATTAGCTTAAGTATCTAGATACAGTCATTTCTCTGGTTTTATAAATACACTTAGTTCATAATTAAACAAATTCTATTTTAGTAAAATAGTTTTTATTATCTTACATTGTATTTACAACTTACCTATATACAATACATATTTAATTTAATAACTTAATTGTTACTTAAATATAACGCACGCAACATAATCTATTTACATATAGGAATGGCTACCATTTGGAACATGTGGCGCTGATGGATGATAATCAAACTCTGGGTTGTCTTCAATTCCTATAAGGTCGGAGTCTCCACTCCTTATACTAAAACAAAACAGCATAATTACCATTTTTTAAAAATCAAGTTGATATATGAATTGATAGCAAATCTCCTCTAAAGTTAGCTAAAAAGAGATTCAGAAAATTAATTGAGTGCCCAATTAAAATATCAAACGGGTTAAGTGCCATCTTTCATGAAATTGTATCTGTACTGTATACCTGTGAAAACAACATGTAATGCGCTTAAGTATCGATACTTAAATAAAATTAAAATTTAATGGTTGTAGTATTTTAGATCAAAATGTTGGGGTTTGGGGTATTACGCAATACACATTTCAAAATAATAATAAAAGAAAATTGAGGGAATAAAAAATGTATTGAACATTAAAACTTGTTTCAAGGTTGACAATATAAACTTCGCTCCAAAATGATTGTTGATTACGGGATTTTATCAATATCTAGGGACTTTGGTGCCAGTGTTTGTTTTATGGGTGCTAAATCTCACTATTTATTAGATGGGTTGATATTGCCCGGTAAACGTTGTAAAGTTGTTAATTAGAAAGTTTATTTACAAAATACAATTTCCTCTGAGGTGGAAACAATAAAATTTTTTGGCAGACGCGTATGTATACATTCATACATTTGTTCTTACCTGTGTGCGTCGTATTCATCAAATTTGGATAGGTCTTTCTTAACATCGTCGCTGTTGATGTTAAATATGGGATTAGATCCCTCTATAGCATGTTTGTTGGTAGTTGGAGCAGAAATACCCAGCCTATTAAGACCTGATTCCTGGGATCCAAATTTGTTCGTAGTTAATTTCTTAATTCTGTTATTCAATCTGGAAAAATAATCGTTTGAAGTATAGTAAACATTTAAAGGAAACATCTAAGAACATCATAATATCTGGTGAATGAAAATCAGGTACAAATAATAACAGTATTGTCACTTACTCTCTTGTCTTCAGTACAAATGTGACCAACAGGATCAAGCAGAGCGCGCCCAATACAACTGATACACCCACGAGCCAAGCCTTCAGCACTTCTTCTAAATTCTCTGTGGATGTGGCGGTGGCTGGGAAGCTCATAAGGGTCAGTCCAGTTCTGTTCCTTACCTCCACAACTAGTTCTGAGAAGGTGTTTATGTTGGACACCATTCTGAAACCATACGGTTGAATCTTTTACTTCACGCATTAGTAAAATATTTAAATCCAATTCCTCAAATCTTATTACCAGTATGTTCTTCAGATAAAATTAAATATACGAAGTTTTCGTTCTTACGAAGTTATCGCAGTTTGGAAATGCTGTTTTTTTTAAATATCTTCAAAAATATTTTTGCAAACACTTGTTTTTTGCCATAGATTGTACAGTTATAGAGACAAAAAATATATTGCTTGACCAAACACATCATGTCCGCAAGATCTGCAGCTCAAGAAGAGCCCGTGATAGAAGTGACAAAGACAGGAGACCTTAGTTTTTAATTTTACTTAGATCCGGTAAATATAGTTATTTAATAGAGATTTTATATTACATGCTTCATATTTAAATATACTCGTGGACAAGATGAATTTGTTCAGGCTATATTTAGAGCTTTTTATGTCGCTGAAAAATTAACTCAAGGTGAAGATTTTGATAATACGATTTTCGAATAAAACTGAAATATGTAACGTTACATAACAACACATAAAACAAGAACAACATAAGTTTTACAGTCGACTCAGAAAATGAAAAGAGAAAATGTGATTTAAATATTTTGCAAATCACAACTGTATTTACCTCAGAATCGTACTAGATTCTATGGCCTCTATGGTAGTGCTGTTTATGAAATAGAGGCTAGCCAGTGTTCTATCTGTCAATTCTACGCCATCCTCAGTCGCTTTCAGGATATCTTGTTTATACGCCTCGTAGCCTATTATTTCAGAAATCACCTCCAACATCTTAAAATTAAATGCTTAATTAATTCATTATAATGATATGAAAATATGAGTGATTTAGAACATCGATCGTTTAATTTATTTATAGCTTTTCTTCGGTACTTAATAGGATCAGAAAGAATTCGCTACTATTTAAAGGGTGTACCACAACAGCGTATCAAAAATGAAAGAGCGTATAAATTTAAAAATATTTTCCTCAAGGATTACGATATTTGTTGAGATATAATTCCAAGAAAAGTAAGTCTAGTAAAATAACTTTCAAATAAATATCTTTATTTAAAATCAAGCACGCTGTACAGTTTTCTATAATTTTTACATTAGTGAAAATATTTGGAAAATTAAAAGTTTTCATTCTTTCCAGAACCGTTATTTTTGTACGGCATAAAGGTTTTTATGTCATATTTTTGTCTTGGGTCGAAATGCCGTTAATTTCTATTTAATTAATTTACCCGGCCCAAAATTGGAAAGTTTGATTTTCCGCTGACAACCCATGTGCCACGGAGAATTGACGGCATAGTGCTCAAATGTTTTCTTTTAGGTTGTAGTATTTAAGTCATAGACTCTTACGGTGCCTAAAATGATTAGGAAAATTTTCCTATCCGGGTCTTAGTCTATCAGTGTGTACTAAGCCGAGCGCAAAATTTGGGTCTATTTCAATCGCGCAATGGACTGTTCCAGGTAATGAAGCAATCTCAAACAATGCCATTTCCGCTACTCTGTTCTGGTATCTACCTATTTTTCATAAATATTAAGAATTAAGTAATAATAAGAACATTCCGCAATATTCTACTTACTCCAACTTCTTGGTCCTGAACTTCGTCTACAGTGTTGTAGAATCTGAAATCCACGGTATTATCGCTTGTTATTATGAAAATTGTTACAGAAGTCGTGTTCCCGTGTGGTCCTAAAATAAAGGATAAATTGTATTAAAATATTTTACAAGGAAAAAAAAGATTAAATGCTAAGTAGTAAATTAAACAACCCAACAATAGTTTTAAAAATATGTTACAATCAAATACTCAGATCAGATTTAATGCAATTGTATAATAAAATACACAATCTTGCATCTGGCTTACTTACCGTTTCCGAACTGATCTTTGACGTCCCATACGGTTACGTCAAATTGAAAATATCCAGACATAATACTGTCCACTTGGAAGTTCAGTCTAATTTCTCCAGATGATTCAGATACCAAGAATGGCTCTTGTATATTGTTCAATCCTGAACCAATGACGTTAACTGTCCCGTTTAGGAAGTACGTCAGTTTGCCCTGATCTATCTTGTCTGCATCTGTAGCCTTTAATAAAAAAAATAATTCTATAACTAACCAAATATACCAGTTCTAAGTTGATTGGCTAAACCATTACCTGGTAATGGTTAGAGAGATCAATACAAAATATATTTCTCATAGAAAAAATATACTAGTTTTCTTTAAACTATACTAGAATTTCTTAAAGATCTATGTTTTTTCTGAAATCGTTTCAATGTGGTTATACTTCTATGGCATATACAGTGTGTCACAAAATGATGGAACAAAATTCATATTTTTTCCAGTTCAATCACTGAAACAGGTCAATTAGTAAACAGAAATTGTCACTTTTCTGCAAAATTTTCTATTTTTTTAGCCTTTCTGGTGCACGCCTATGAATATTTGAGAATATTCGTTGATCAGGTATCATTCTATTGGGATAGCACTTCACGTACAGACGCACAGTGGGCTCGATTTGAAAAAAGGTGGCCAAAAATCGAAAAAATGATAGTCACCGAATGAGTTTAGTACTATAGAATCTTGTAGAGGAGGCTTTGGTGAATGTTATTCCAAAAGGAAAGTGAGATATCTTTTATACCTGAGACGCTACATTAGTTCATAGTTACCGTTCTCGGCACAACGTGAACCACGTGTAGCGGCTCCGAAATATCACTTTTACTTAAAGTGCACGTAACTTTTTATTCCAGTGTCCTTTTTCAATTCTGTTTGATGGAGGACGTTAAGGAAGGAATGTAGAATATTTACGTATATAATGTTTTTATTAATTTATACTAGCGGGTGTTAGAAATCATGTCAAAGATGTGTTTACATAATGGTTTTCCTTGTAAAAATTTTTACCGTAAATTAGCAAAAAAGTTATCTATCCAGCGGGAACCCAGAAGTAGAGATATGGAGCATATAGTTAATGATGTTTTATAATAGAATCTGGAAGAAAAATTTGCTCGTCTCTGCCTCTGTACTTGTGAGGTTAGAAATACGCGACGCCGGGCAGCTACTTTGTTAGGTTAAGGTCGACGCAGTCACACAGCAGGGGTCCGAAACTACCTGCTATTGAAAGATGTAGAATAGTATACCATAGCTTTTTTTGATAATTTTCATATATACATACCGGGTGTGTTATTTTAATGTATTATTAAATTTTTATCCTTCTTGCAATTGATCATTCCAATAAACTCCGCGAAAATATTATTGTTTATAAATATAATTTTCCTTATTTTACACTTAAAGCTTGTTATATGAGAAATGTGTTTTTATTTAATATTACATCGCATTATGTCTGTATTTTAGAATCGCGTATTGATAAAATAATCTGTACTCGTCGAGAACTGTTCGAGATCAAACGGAACGATTTGAACTTGGACTTGGACACGCAACTTAAATGTTTGGAACAACATTTTGCTACAAAGATGGAATGTTTTTTTCAATGGATTGACAGCCTCTGAAGAATCTGTTGCCCAAACTTAAAAGAAGATGGAAACTATCTCAAAGAACAACAAAATGCTTTCTTCAAAATATTGAAACCTAAAAAAAAGTTAAAATTTGTCATCGAAGGCCCTAGAGCTTTTATTTTCCCAGATGATGATGAGTCTGAAAATTTTCTAGAAATTTCGGATAAGCATAATACTGACTCTGATTTCGAACATGATAACTATCCCGACAGTGATAGCGACTGAATAAAAACTGCTACTCCGACAATTTTTTAAATAAAAATTTTGCAATTGTAATATTATAATCGTTATTAGCAACCTTGAATACCCTTATACACCAATTTATATGCAATTCCAAACAATTTTTAATTAAGTGGTCGGCCATATTGGATCCGCCATTTTGAATTTTGAAATTATAATATAAAATTCGTAATCAGCGACCTCGAAAACTCTTATATAACAATTTATATGAAATTCCGAATAATTTTTAATGAAGTGATCGGCCATATTGGATCCGCCATTTTGAATTTTGAAATTATGATATGAAATTCGTAATTAGCGACCTCGAAAACCCTTATATACCAATTCACATTCAAATTCAAAACTTCTTTCTATTTTTGGCCAACTTTTTTGAGATCGGGCCCACTGTGAGACGTCTAGCAAGGCCATACATGAAATGCATTTCAGCCATTTCAAAATTCGTAACATTTAGCATTGTTATAAGATTATAATGGTTAATGAGTATTTAAAACACTTTTACACTTTACAGTTTATAACTTAATATTTAATTTATAAATATATGCAGACCTAAGTTATGATTTCAAATGTGCACTGTCAAAATTAATAAAAAGAAAAGATTATGCTAAGAAATCCAGACTCTACTGGACCATTTTAAGAATTTCATCCAACGAATTACACAAAATCGCTATTTATTTTTTTCTCGATAACGATCGCAGATACGAAAAAATCATAAGAAACCAAAAAGTTTATCAACAAAATATAAAATTTAATTTTGAATTTAGAATCTATCAGCGGCGCACCGCACAAAAGTTCAGGGGAAGAAAAGGGGACATGACCCCCGAAAAAATATCGCTATGTAGAAGGGCTACCTATTTGTACTATAAAATATAGAGCGTCCTATTAAAAAAAAGTCGGAAATGTTATAGGTCTGTCAAGCATGTCTCAAAAAAAATAAAAAATATAGCAGAAAAGTGACAATTTCTATTTACTAATTGACCTGTTTTAGCGACTTTTTTAAATCCAACTGGAAAAACATAAGAATTTTGTTCCATTATTTTTGAACATATTATATAACATGTAGATCAATTTCAATTAAAGAAATATCATTATTGTTTTACAAGTAGGTACCTCAAGTGTCAAAATAATAGTGCTCGAAGAATATCCTGCCATTACAGCACCAAAGAATTTGTCCCTACTCCATTGCGGCCAATTATTGTTGATTTCAATCACCTACAACAAAATTTGCTTCTTACTCTTTCAGTTATTCTTTTGAATATTTGAATTTTACTCACGTTACATGTGACACTTAAAAATGAGGAGGGATTGTGACTAGTAGGTGACGAGTCGTTAGATGCTACAATCTTAAATTCTAACTGTTCATTTTCTTTGAAACTGATAACTTTTTTCAGGGATATCACGCCAGTGAACTCATCTACTTCAAAGGTATTATCTATTACATCATTCGAAGACTCCGGATATATGTAATAAAATACTGGCAGATCCTCATCTTCTACTTCGTATGATGCTACGCAATCCAATTTTTGTGTTTGATCCAGTTTTTCTTCCCTGAATTTGAATTCCATTGATGTACAGCTGAACACGGGCTTCTGGTTGTTGTCTAAGAAGTTTATTGTTATGTTCGTCTCACTTGTGTAAGATGCCTCTCCAGATTGGGGTTCTCCCTCTCTGGCTGTAGCAATCAGCTTCAACTTAAAAATAAAAAATATTTGATGCAGAATTATATTACGTCTTCAAGTAAAGTAGATAGCAATGAAAATAATGCAATCAGAATGTTATGACATAATGTATATTGTTACAAGGTCTAAATGAAAAATCGACATAAGGAAAATTACATTATTTTCACCCAAAGAATTTGTTAACGGCCTGACCTGCTTTTTTTATACCCTGTAAAATGTACACGTCTTTTTATATAATCTTTCCAAACATTAGGAAATATATATACAGGATGTTTTCATTAAAATTTCTTAGCTCTGTACCTCAAAGACCAAAGTAGTGCAAATGAGATTAATCTTTATTGCGATATAGATGGGGCAGTGAACCAAAGAAACTTGTCCCTGACAGGCATTTTAGATCAATCCATGTGAAAAAGTAGTTACTAAATTTTGGTCAGTTTTTAATATGGCCAATTTCTGAAAAATTTGTAATTTCCAAGATATTCGAAGCCGTAAGAATTTTTTTAACCTATGCAAGCTGGTTAAAATAAAATAAAAATTATTCTGTTTAACTTCATGTTTGAATGCAAATTATTAATTTATTATTGGAACTTCTGTTTTTTTTTGGTAAATAAAAAAATGTAGTTAGTATCTATATATTATTGTTAGTAATTTGTACATTTTGCTCAGAATTTAAATTGAATTACATGGATTAGTTTTAAAAGTTTAATTTACTGAAAGATTTCTTTGAGTCGCAGCGCCATCTATTAAGAGTGATACTGTCTCGAGTACATTTCAAATTTCATTCAGTTCTCGAATCTGACCTACGCACTCATTTGCAGAGCTTCTATGCTCCAAAAACCCAGCCAAAAATAGTTGCCGGTGCTAGAGAACTTCTAGCCGATCATCTTCATGAAGCAGAAGATGTAAATTTTTTTAACCTATGTTTCGAAATCAGCCGACGAATCTGTTCATAGAGCCGCAAATCGTTCCAAATACTTCAAGTAGCTGCAGACGACGTCAAGAGCGACTTTCGCGGACGCCAAATTTTCACTCGTTTTGAATCCAAAACGTCAGAAATGATACGAAATTCAACCTGGGACACGATACTGAGTTGTCTCACATAGAATAACAGCTAGATTTCTCAAGGGGAAATCAGCAGCCATGAACCGTCTGAATCCCGAGAGACCAGGTGTCAGGATCCGAACCGAACAGTAGTCTCCGAGAATTCGCGGAGCTACCCTAAAGTGTGATCTAACGTCAACTCTGATTTCGCAGTTTTGTAATCCGAGCGACCGGTCTCTGACCAGTGTAAATACAGACTTGAATTCAAGCGTATTTATTAGCATTCAATATCTTGAAGCCGCCCTTGCTTATTTAAAGGTAAATAACTTATAAAGCCATAGAGATTCACAGGAAATCTAAAAAACCAAAAAGAGTTTTTTCAAATTTGTTGATCAAATTCCAACTTTTATACATAGTTGTATTGTATAACACCCCTTTACTTGTAACCTGACAATTTATTGCAAAAATGTACAACTTTTTTGCAATTTAGAACATTGTTAAAAGTGTGACTGCACCTTTTGAGACCTAGACAAGCCATCTAGCATCCAATTCGTTCAGGACTTCCTGTGCCTGGGGTGAAGATTATACAAAGCAGTACCAAAAGAGTATAAAACCAGAAATAGAGGCAGAAATAATGTAAAAAAATAGCCACAATAGTCTTGGATATTGAATCAATTCGGTAGAAAACGACTCAGTTGAAAAACTCAGTGTCAGCGCGAGCGTATTTAAGTTATAAGGAAACAACAGAGGGCGTCACTCTATCAGATCCGAAAGGGACACGACTGTCAGGTCCAGAGGGAACATCAAAAGCCAAGCAAAGGAAGTTGCTATGGAAAGGAGTCAAAACGCGCGAGTCTACACAGCAACCCTCAAGTAGTCCAGGCGGTATCTCTTTCGGCTTGGGTAAAACGCATATGATCGGAGATTTTTACTTTAACGACTTTTAAATAACATCAGAAGTGATAATTTTTCTATGCAAATAAAAAAAAACGTGGGCTTAATTGTTATTGCAAAAAAGTATAAAAAAAATCATTTTTTTCTTGGATTTCTTGTCGACAACTTAGCAACTATTAGTTTTAGACAAAAATGGAAAAGGAAAAAAAAATTAGTAATTAAATTTTCAACAAGATAGAGTTAGTTGCAATTAAAAAAAATTATTGTTGTTGCAAAAATCGGAAAAATCATTTAAAAAATTGCAAAAAATGCTAGTTTATTTGTCAATTTTTTTCAGACACTTGAATAATATCTAGGATCTTCATACTTTTCCCAATTAAACTTCTTAGAGTATAAAATCATCACACCAAATTTCATCCAATTCGTTTCGATAGTTTTTACATAATAATTGTTTAATTTTTTTTTTAATTAAAAATCAAATTTCTAAAAATCTGAAGCCTTTGAATACTTGAAAATTTCACCACAAAAAGAAGAGCTCTCAAGCTTTAAAATGCTTTTTGAAAAATTCAAATCATACGATTAGGTAAGCCGTGGTGATTGTTTAAACATTTTCACAATTTTCACGCTTATAAGCAATTGCAATAATTTAATGTTTCTTTCGATTTTTTTTAATTTTAAAATATGGTTTGAAAGTACTCGGAAAGATGAGTATTTAAAAAAAACCTGATGATCCGCCCATTATTTTTGGAGTTATAGCCCGTTAAAGTTAACTCTTATTTACAGTAAAATTATAAGGGTATAAGGGCTGTTTTTTGAACTAATAGGTTTGTCATTCCAAGTACTTTCCAGATATAAATTTTCAAAATTTGCAATCACGGTCGTCCCATTTAAAATTTCACTCAAAGGTATTCAAGACCGCGTGAAGTCAATGAGGTATCAGTGGTGGGGGGAGCAAACACACAGCTACTCCGATCTGAATTCTCGAGTTCAAAATATGCTCTGAGTATTGCACCCATAGCCAAGGGCAAATATGTAAAAATGCTTACAAAACAGTGGAAGTAGACGAGTTCGAAATCGATTTTGAAGAAGACGTGTCAGAATAAAGTGCAAGTGAACTCGACAATCAGATTTCAGAGTCGTTAGAAAATGATATTTTGCAGTTGCAGGACAAGGAAATCGACGACGAAATAGATTGTGATAATACTGATGAGGCATGTGAAAAATCACCAACTAGTAAAAGAATTAGATTAGATTAAATGTAAATAAAAATTGAAATAAATAGTTTACAATTTGAAAAATCATGAAAAGTGTGTATTGTTTATTCAAGAATCCAAAAGGTTCTTTACTTTTTTATATAAATAAAAAATAAATCTTAGATAAATATTTTAAATGTAAACGAAAAAATTAAAATTATAATTATTCACAATTTATTGTTTTTGAAAGATTTTTAGAAATTTATCGTACAACTAAAAATGAATATCAATTTTCAGTTGTTTATATAAATAATTATTGTTTAAACAATTTTATAATATTTAAACAAATTTACTAGTATTACCTGGTGCAACATGCAAAAATTTTGGTCGTGAATATTAACATAGTAAATAAATAAACATAATAAATTAATCATTTTTTAAAGTAACTGTGTATCGACATGTCAAAAGTCCAATAATTAATAATAAAAGGTAGCTGAAAATAAGATAATTGAATTTTTTAAGTTGCGAGACATCGATTTAAAAAAAAATCATCGAAATTGGTCCATTAGAAGCTGAGATAAGTGAAATTTTTCCGAGCGTCGCAGTTTTGACTCGAGAAGTCAGATCGGAGTAGCTTTATATCTGCAAAGTACTCGCAATGACAAACCTATTAGTTAAAAAAACATCCCTTATACCATTATATGTTTTGCAGTAAATAAGGGTTAACTTTAACGGACTATAACTCCGAAAATAATGGGCGGATCATCAGGTTTTTTCTTAAATACTCGCCTTTCCGAGCACTTTCAAACCATATTTTAAAATAAAAAAATTGAAAAAACATTAAATTATTGCAATTGTTTATAAGCGTGAAAATTGTGAAAATGTTTAAACAATCACCACGGCTCATCTAATCGTCCGACTGGAATTTTTCAAAAAGCATTTTAAAGCTTGAGAGCTCTTCTTTTTGTGGTGAAATTTTCAAGTATTCAAAGGCTTTAGATTTTTAGAAAATTGATTTTGAAAATTTTTTAATTAAAAAAAAAAAATTTAAACAATTATTATGTAAAAACTATCGAACCGAATTGGATGTGGTGTGATGATTTTATACACCAAGAAGTTTAATTGGGAAAAGTATGAAGAACTAGCATTCTTTGCAATTTTTGAAATGATTTTTCGGATTTTTGCAATAACAATAATTATTTTTTCGAATTGCAACCAACTGTATCTTGTTGAAAATTTAATTACAAAACTTTTTTCTTCTTCCATTTATGTCTAAAACGAATAGTTGCTAAGTTGTCGACGAGAAATCCATTGCTATTTTTTTATACTTTCTTGCAATAACAATTAAGCCCACGTTTGTTTTTATTTGCATAGAAAAATTATCATTTCTGATGTTATTTAGAAGCCGTTAAAGCAAAAATCTCCGATCATACGTGTTTTACCCAAGTATACCCTTTTTAAAATAGATACCGCCTGGACTAAAGGCGGCGAGGGAGCGGCCGTCAGAGAGGACAATGCCAGAACCCACGATGAAGTAATTTATGTGTATTGCACAATTACATTACATAGTTTATGGAAATTAAATAGGTATCTTTTACGGTGTTCAAGATATCGGACTCTAGAATTTTAAAGGAAACACCCTGTATAATAATTAAGAATAAAATAAAATGTATTACATTGTAAGTTACTCCTAAGACGGAGTCTGCATCGAAGCGGTTGTTCACTTGCAGTTGTCCTGTGCACGTGTCAGTGTTGGATATAGCGAATATTGTTTCCTCTGAAAATAAAAGCAAGACAGTATGATAATGGTACAGTATAATGTGGAGCTTTCTTTATTCTTTGTACTTTTTTCGCATCTGATTAATGACTACTCACCTTCGGGTGATATTTGTTCAAAGGTAATGACTATGTCCCATTTTTCGCAGATGTCACTTTCTGAACTGTCACTAGCATAGAAGTCCTGAAGATACTCCGAGTCTTCTGTTCTGAATAAGATAAGTGGACTGAATGGAGTCTGCGCCTGGAATTTAATAAAAAAAATATTAAATGAACTTACATTACCGAGGATAAAATAAGAATACTGATTAAAGAAATGGTTTACTTTAAAAAAATAATTACTCACTGACAATAGCAAGACGCTCTTGCCATCTTCACTTGGATATATAAATCGTGGTGGTTCAAAGTTGAATTTCTCAACTTCTACCGTTATGGAATAATTGGCTACATTAGGTTGGTCCCCTCTATCGGCAACCTAAAAAGTTATAATCTTAAAAACTAAGAGACTAAGAGGCTATACAGGGTGATTCACAACTTATCCAAAAAAATTTGGGAATAGATGCGGCATGAGAAATGTCAATATTGTAAAAACAATTTTTGTAAAATCCTTATAGTTTCTGAGAAAAAAATTATTGAAGTTATAGCACATTAAACCACTATATAGCTGGACAACTGTAGTCTCTAGCGTCATTCGCAATACGCGTGGAGAGCGATGTGACTCCTAATACTGAAATCCGTCGTTGCGGTAGTTTTTACCTGTTATCTGTGGTATTTACATCAGTTTTTTAGTAGTTAGTGTCAAAAATGGCTTGCGTGTATAGCAACTCAGAGTTGAAGGATATCGTTTTAATTTATGGTGAGGCAAGACAACATTTGTATTATGGTGAAGTATTTGTGTTATGGTGAAGCAAGACATCATTGTGTTAGTTCGTAGAAAGTGAGTAAGACGGACCCAAATGTGTTTACACGTGAGTGGATAAAATTTTGAACAATTGCTGTTGCAGCATCGGGTATGTCAAATGATTTTATTATTTAAAAACACAAATTAATTTTATTAATTATTAATAAAGGCAAAAGTATTTGAATTTGCCGATATAAAATAGGTGCGATAAAATTCTATTTACATATTTCTTTCCTTGCGAAAGTTTTTGACCGTTTTTATGACGCCGCCATACCGGTCGCATTGTGCGAGGTCAGGTTTTACAGTGGACCAGTTTCCAGTGCTGTGCAGAAGTGTATTTTTAAATTTTGAACGGACCTTTTTGATTTTTTCTTTACAAAATTGTATTTGTAAGGGTCCCCTGTACATCCAGCATATTTTTTTTGGATAAGTTCTGAATCGCCCTGTATTTATAACCTGAACTTTGTTTTTTTATGGAATATTTCCAACGTATACTGCTATTTTTGTAAATAGACTACCTAACGCATATCACTATATATTATAAACCAAAGTCCTCCGCCGCGTCTGTCTGTTCGCGATAAACTCAAAAACTACCGCACCGATTTTCATGCTGTTTTCACCAATGGATAGAGTGGTTCTCGAGGAAGGATTTAGTATATAATTTGTTAAGCGATATTTGTTGGAGGTGTCGGAAAAAAATAAGCCGTCTGTGAGCTTTCAACGAAAACGCTGCCTAAACCCTTTGAGATATAACAAAATAATGTATGGTTGAATTGTGTATCTTATATAGGTCTACAGAAAAGTCCGCGATGGCACATGTCTATCTCTTAAGGATAACATACTATGTCCATTTTAATACTTTAAAAAATGGGCAATTATAAAGCGGTAATTGGAAAGCTATTTACACAAATATGGTATTAATCCTTATCATTTTAAATACGTTAGTTGGCTTGAGCATTTCATGAAGATTATTTTTTCCCTTTACACCATGCAAATTAAATGAATACCTTAGGAGATACACCAAAATCAAAATAATGCGCAACGAAATTAATTTCGTGTCGCCATGATACGACCGAGCCCGTGACCCCGAACCTTGCGTCCGAGCCGGGGGGGAGGGGGGCTCGAAAGTTTATGTAGTGTATCAATGTATGGTGGAATTGTGTATCTTCTATCTACAGAAAAATCTGCGATGGCGTATGTCTATATGTTAAAGATAACATACTACCTATATCCATTTTAATACTTTAAAAAATTGGCAATTATAAAGCGGTAATGTAAAAACTATTTACACAACTACGGTATTAATCCTTATCATTTTAAATAAGTTAGAGGCTTTAAGCATTTCATGCACATTATTTTACTCTTTTACACCATATAATTTAAATGAATATCTTAGGATATCTTAGCGAATGGAGGTGACAACTGACGACTGTGTTTTCTTTCTGGGTGTTGTTGGAAAGTTATAATTGCGTTCGATATTTTAAGGTCACATTTTTGTTTTGTATTTGTTGTCTTTAGGTAGTCGGAACATACATAGATACTTGCGAACACACTTTTATTTCATTGAGTTTTAATAATTTGTTTGTTTTTTTCTTATTGTGAATTATTTAAAACTTCATAGACGCATTTTTTTTCGTGTTTGTTTTCTTTAGGTAGTTAGATACCTAACTACTTACTTATTATTAAAATTGATAGTCCTGAACATAGGTACTTTAATTTAATTCGTTTTGTTTTCACATTGTTGGTAGTTACCTATATTGTTTTAAATTTAAAGGTTTTGCATTTTTAGTTTTAAGTTCGTTTGTTGTCTTTAGGTATATCGTGAATTATTTTAAAATTAATATTAGGGTCGCATTAGATGAAAGATGATTGATTTTTTGTTTGTTACGATTTAACTCAAAAGCTACACAAACAATTTTACCGAAAGATACATCTCCTCGGAGTAACATAGGCTATTTTATATTTGCCCGTGCGAAGCCGGGGCGGGTTGCTAGTTACAAATAAAATAATTTTATTATTATTAATAGTATTATTATTAACTTGCTTATTTTAAACGGAACACCCTATATATTATTGCAATTTGGGATTCTACGTGTTATTTTAGGTGGTTTTTGATGAAGTTTACCTATTCCTAAAATTAACCGTTTTCGAGATATTTAATTTTTTTCAAAAAAATGGAGAGAAACAGTGACTAGCTTCAAACCGTGTGAATTTAATAGTAAGAAAGATAAAGCAACAATATTTATAGGGGGAATAGCCAGACCTGTATGTTTTTCTATATTCTGATACACAATTTTATTCTGTTTCGAACAGTAATGTAGAGTATTTTGCCTGTACACTTTTCAAAATTTCGTTATTGTAATACTTTAAGTTTCATTTTATTATCGTTATTGTTATATATTTTTCTATTATTAAAATCGATTTAATCATACCTGAATTGCTACAGTATAAGTTCCAAATGCCCCTCTCAAATCTTGAGACGCAATCAGATTTGCCTGCTTATGAGTCAAATTCACACGGTAATTTTCATCTGTAGTAACATCAAACAAACCAGAACTATCTTCGTTATTGGAGTTTTCAATGCTTATGACTTCAAAATCTATTTCAGCGTTATCTCCCTCGTCTATATCTGTCGCTACTATTATTCCAATTATATCACCCTAAAACCAAATTGAAAATTATAAATTTACACTAATTTATATGTATTCTTGGAGGTACATAATTTTTCCCTCGGACAAACATTTTTTTTATATCAGACGATCCTAATAGTGCATAATCAAAATGGGATGTCACAGAGATTCTGTTACTGAAATTATTATCTAATTTAAATATTACCGAACGTACCTTTTCGACGTCTTCGGAAGTATCTAATGCCTCGGTCAAAACTTCTGGGGTATGGTCGTTAATATCCCTCAACCGAATTGTTATTGTTTTGGTTACAGAATTGGGGTTCCTGTCATCTATAAGAAATTGAGAATTTAGTCCTTGTTAGGTATAAACGTTTTATAAAACAAATTAGACAATCTATTTTTCATTTCCAAACTGTAGTTTGGTGAAACATAGAAAAGTAAGACAATTTTCTTCTATAAATCATAAACTTATTGTCTTACATAACAGTCCAGGTAGATTTTTTTAAATCAAATATTAGTTATATCTTTTATAAAATGAATGTTTAAATATTATTTATGATATGAGGATGTTAAAAAAATCAGTTTTCTTAGTTTGTAAGGCTTTTCCTCAATATAAGCAGTTATAATTTGAAACAAATTCACAGTTTGGCAAAATGTACTTACCTACTTAAACCAATTTAAATTTAAAAGTTGTCACCAACGAAATAACTTCATAGACAAAATAGTCATTTCTTTAGTTAGACATTGCCATCAAAGAGACTTCATCTGTTGATAATTTTAGTATTGGTTTGATTTAGTATTGATTAATAAATAAAATTTGACTAAAAAAAGTCATCTTTGGCTCCCTGATCTCAGAAATAAAAGAATTTGGAAGTATGGAACACAAGAAATATCGTCATATTATTCAACAAGTCTCCGAAATTATAGTACCTTTTTTTTCAAAACATCGAACACTATACCTTCGCTTGTTGGAAAATAATTTTTTTTTAAAAGGACAGAAAAGCTTTATTATTATTTTTTTACTTACATATGGTAGTTTCCATAAGGATTCAACGAACAAAAAAAAAATCGACCTCTTCGATTTTTTGTCATTTTGGGATGTTAGTCTACTTTGAATACTGTAAGACTCGTTTTTTATTTTTCCAAAAAAAATTTTTGGAGCTCTGTGGCACCATGTCAAAGTTTATATCGCGATAAAATGTAAATGCATATAAGTGGCCGTCATTTTGAGCCAAATCATTCTATCGAGGCTTTTTTTCAAAATGTGTCAAATTTTATCAGCTTTTAACTGTTTTTTTAGAATTAAAATTGCTTAAAAACTTTCTGAGATAAATGAGAAAAACGTAAAAAAAAATATTTTTCTTCAAAATTGATTTTTCCCAAAAACCAAAGGCCAAATAAGCTATCTTTTGGCCAAGATGCAATATGCCAACTTGCTCCGTCGGGAGATGCGATTTTTTTCAAGTGGCCTTGATTTTGACCCAAATCATCCTATCGAAACGTTTTTTGTTTTTCAAAATATGCAGAATTTTATCAACTTTCACTTGTTTTTTTCATAATTTAAATTGCTTTAAAACTTTCTGGGTAAAGGAGAAAAACGGTAAAAATATTTTTTTTGTCAAAATTGATTTTCTCAAAAGTCCCGCCTTTTATTTTGACTAAATTTGGATATGTTTTACAAGGCCAAATAAGCTATCTGTCTTTGCAAAATCCTATTTCCAGAAGGAAGCAAGTTAGCATATGGCCACTCAGCTAAAAGATAGTTTTCTTGGCTTTCAAAAACATATAAATTTCGTGAAAATAAAAGGTAGGGTTTTTGAGGAAATCAATTTTGAAAACAAAAAATAACTTTTTTCGTTTTTCTCATTTATCTCAGAAAGATTTAAAGCAATTTGAATTATGAAAGAGAAAACAGGTAAAAGCTGATGAAATTCTGCACATAAAAAAACGTTTCGACAGAATAATTTGGGTCAAAATGTCAAAATACATTTTTGTGCATTTAAACATATCCACAATTATAACACGAGTGATTTTTTTTGTAAAATAAAAAATTTAAACATTTTTCCTCTTTTCAACTCTATTCAGGGATATGCTATATGTGCTTTTTCTTGTTAAAATGACAAATTTGAGAGAATCTTCGTATATACTTACTTTGTAAAAGGTCTGGATTGTCTTGGCATGTCATAGGGCAACTGTAACTTGGATCTCCTTTATCTCTGTCTATATCGTCATGGCCATGTCTCACTAGTATTACATTATCGACAATTATAAATTTATCTGAGCACGTCTGTGTTCTATCCAAATTACACGCAACAGTGTGGAATGGAACTACAAAGGAACGTTTTAATTATATTTTTGTAAAACGGTAAGCGTTATTGCAATCAAATGATGGTAAAATATATTGTCTCTTCTCTATATTTCCTAAAAATTTATAAAATTAGCTGATAGGTCAATAGCGCTAGAAAGATTTATTTGTAGTGTGAATGTTCGTTTCACATTTTTCAAGTAAGCTGCCTTGAGCAAAAAGTGACATGTATCACGTTAACGAGTAGCTTAAGGGAGACAATATTTTCATTGAGCAAATTAAATATTTAACTTACTGTCTCTGTCATCGTCATGGGTGCCGACTTCAGCTACCTCTGTATTTGGATCGCTCTTCTCATCAACGTATACTGTTTCGTCAATTGTTATAGTAGGAACTTGGTTGTTCGTGTCGATTATATAAAAGGGGACCTAAATTATGAATAAAAGTTAGATAAATTATCGAATTTAACATTATTACATTACTTAGAAATAAAATAATTCGTTATAAAAATAGAAATTTTATTTAGTTTAGTACCGTTATAATTTTTTTGTTGAATAACACGAACTAAACACAAAAATATTTAGTTACATAGATCCTATGCCTAATAATTTTAAAAATATTTAAAAAAGAACTCTATCTTCTCTGTTTTATTTAGCAATAATAATTCTCATATATACCACCACAAAAAAATCTAAAGGAATAAGATTTGGTGACCGAGCATCAAATATATTAACTAATATTGAACACCTTGAAAAAGTACATGCAGGAGCTTCAATTTGTAGTAAAATTTTCTACGAAATCTTTTCCAATAGAATTAGTAAGATCGTAATTAAAAAGTCGAAATAAGTTTGTCCTTTAGTCATCTGGGAAGAATAAATGGCTCAATTAAATAATCTCCTGCGCAAGTCCATACATTAAAGAAAGTTTGTCTTAAACGTTCATAGCATCATGCGGAATATAGTCAATCCAGCATTCCATCGATAAGTATTATGAACATTAAAAATTCGGTCTTGTCGATAAATTGATTCTGCTTTTGTTTCTGAAAGATTTAGTTGTGTAGGTGTTTCTGGTAAATTGTGGCAACTATTTAACTCGCGCCTTGGTGGCAGACAACAGTTTGTTCAATAGAATTTAGTACATTATCTGGGTTTCCTCAGGGTTCAATTTTAGGTCAATTATTATTTAAAATTTACATTAATGATATCTTTTTGCCTTCTTCTTTGAAGATTCAACATATTTAATGAACTAGGAGTTAATTTTGATCTTCGACTCTCATGTAACGATCACATTAATGCAAATTTTAACACAAATATGCGATTCTAGAGAATCAATCAATTGTGCCCTAACTTGAACTACTACGAGTTTACTCTTCACATGTGAAGACATTTTTTAAAGCAAGTTTATTTTAAGTAAAATTGATTTGATCCCCATGTTGACTTATTATTAGCCGAGTACAAAGATAGACAGTTTCGACATTCGTCAACTTTGTCTGTCAATTCCAAAAATTGAGCACGTCGTGCCGCAGGGGTGGTCTTGAAAACATGTTTTTACAAAAAAATTACCTTAATAAAAGTTGTAGAGGATCAAATTCTGAACAACTTTTCCTTATATTTTTTTTGTGTTTTTCTAATACAAATTACAGCGCATTTATTTAGGTCCATTTCACGATCTGCATGAAAATCATCAACTCTCTTTAATCGTCCTCTTTTCCTGGAAGGCTCAGGTGAATTCATCTCTTCCTCGACGTCGTCCGGATCGATATTTGAACTATCATCCTGCGTGCGTGATGTACTGTTTTCAGGGTTGTCATCAATATCGTCACCATCGCAGTCATTTCCAAATTAAGATAGTGGCAATGGTTGTGCGTTATCGCCAAGTCTCGCCAGCGCAGTGTTTACACATTACGGTGCAGCACAAACCTGCTTTTCGGCAACAGGCTGCTCTACAGGGTGTACCGCATTGGCATGAAGTAAGGTTTAGGAGCTCTACTGGAGCTGGCTCTTTTTTGGTTCTGCAAGGCATCCAGCCTCATGAACTGATGCAGCCTATCAGCTAACACATGACAGCCTAACACCGCTTGCTCCACTTCCACTGTTGCCAACTTTTTGATAAACATTTTTACAAGACCGTCACAGCAGCGTGCGCATTTTTTTCCATATAATGCGCAGTAACTCGTTAAGTATTAGAGATACAAAAAAATTATAAGGAAAAGTTGTTCAGAATGTGATCCTCTACAACTTTTATGAAGGTCATTTTGCTCTAAAAAAATTTAATCGTTGTACAACACTTTTTTAGACGCTCTAAACAATTACTTACTATCATTGGTTCGGAAGTATGTGTATAACCATCATCACTAGCCGTACAAGAATAGTTGAAATAAAATGTTTTCTCCGTATCTGCATCTACCAGATTTGAGTCCTTCACAGTAAATGCTCCAGTTGCGTTATTGGCATCAATCCAGTCGAAGTTCGAATCAACTGGCCTATAAAACAATAGTTTATATTCATACACAATTAATTTGATATCATTTATTGGTTTATCCCTCATCATAGCAGATACTGTAATTATCTGGATTGTAATCGACATTCTCGAAGTTACTCTTGTATTTGATAAACATATTTGAAAAGATTTATGATTCACCTATGTCAATTAAGTACCATTAATAAGTATTACTTTACTTACGTGCAGTCGTACGTTACAGTGTCCCCAACGTCAAGATCAATTGCTACTATGGAACTGACAGATGTCCCTTTTGGTGCGAACTCTTGAACTGTTCTATTTTCTCTTTCGGATTCCGGCAAATTCGCCTCCGGGAAGTATGGAGTATTATCGTTTATGTCATTTATACTGATTAGTATGATCACTGAAAGGCATACAAAATGAAAGAATTCTCCAAATGCATCAGTCGTTAAAGAAACCGATTTTTAACATGTCTCACTTAAATATACAGTCATTTATTATTCAGCAGAATTTAGTAAACAATTTCCATTAAACAAAAGATAGAGACATATAGTCTCCCAACGTGAATTAGAAAATAAACCAATATGATTAAATTATTATTTATTGTACAATTTTTGAAGCAGACAAATAAGGAGTTTGGATCATACCTAGTTAGTGGTGTTTAAGTCTACAATGTTTGATGCTAATCCGAAGTGAAAGTGTCTATTAAATTTGTAATTAAGTACCTATTTATATTAACGAATTTGAACTGTAAAAGCTGTATATATGTATACAGGGTGATTCACAACTTATCCAAAAACATTTGGAAATATATACGGCATGAGAAATGAAGTCAATATCGTAAAAAAAAATTGTAAAATCCTTATAGTTTCCGAGAAAAAAATTATTGAAGTACTTTCAACTATTACATAGCTGGTCAACTGTAGTCTCTAGCGTCATTCGCAATACGCGTGGAGAGCCACGTGGCCTTAGCGATCCCGAGTACTGAAATCCGACTGCTTACAATAGTTTTTTAGTAGCTAGTTTTAAAAATGGCTTGCGTGTATAGCAACTCGGAGTTGATGGATATCGTTCTAATTTATGATGAAGCAAGACGACATTTGTATTATGGTGAAGCATTTGGGCTATGGTGAGGCAAGACAACATTTGTGTTAGTTCGTAGAAACTGAGTCGGGGGACAAAATTTTGAACAGTTGTTGTAACATCAGGTATGTCAAATTATTTTATTAATTAATAATAACAATAGCGGCAAAAGCAGTTGAATTTGCTGATATAAAATAGGTGCTATAAAATTCTATTTACCTATTTCTTTCCTTGCGAAATTCTTTCAAGTTTTTGTCCGTTTTTATCACACTGCCGCCATGCCGGTCGCATTGTGCGAGATCCGGTTCTACAGCGGACCAGTTTCCAGTGTCGTGCAGAAGTGTATTCTTAAATTATTTTCGAACTGCATTTTTTTATTCTTTATTTACAAAATTGTATGCGTAAGAGTCTCCTGTACTTCCAAAATTTTTTTTTGGATAAATTCTGAATCACCCTGTATAGAAGACTTGGGACCAGTAAGATATTTTTGTAATTCCCATTATGAAATTTAAATTACAGTAACGACAGCTTCTGTATGTGAATCATATGGCATTTTTAGATTATCAGCATAAAAAGATAATTTAGAGTACAGATATGCTCAATATTATATATAAATAATGAAAACAAAAGTGGGCTGGTGTATAAATCCTGTGGAACACGTGACATACATAACTATGAATAAATGTGAACAGTTATTGAATTTAACATCTGTTAGTGTATATTATTATACAGGGTGTTTCATTTCCGGTGTACCAAACGAACACAGTGATAGAGAAACTAATTTTGAGCAAAAAAGTTCATATCGACATGTCCGAAACCGTCCCCCGGTGGCGCTACGCCTCTGTAAAGGGGGTCATTAAGACACAAGCCAAGGTGTTGTCAAATTCGTCATTCTTTTTTCGAAAATCGAAATCCTTGACCATTTATACATAAAAAAGATATACTTGTTTCATATAGGGAAAATAGAATTCTAGGTTCTTTATAATTTTTAATATTTTCAGTAGAAGCATAAGAAGTTAAAATCGGCTATTTCTGGAAAACCGTTGCAAATATCGTAAATCAGCTCTAAGAAAGTTATATTTAAAATGTGATTTGTTGTATCTCGTACTAGTTAAATCAGATTGAATACTAAGACAAATTTCTATGCTTTTATTATGATTATTATTGGAATATAATCTCACCTGATGTGTTTTGTTTGTCCATGAACTCAGGATCAGTCATCCAATCCGTAACTTTCAAAGAGATGAATAATGAATCGAAGAGTTCGAAATCGGGAGTTGTCCCATTAGGATTATTTTCGTTTACTATTAAATCAATTGCTATGTCTCTATTAGTATCATCTGATTCATCCACTCTCCGATATTCCACATCTAAGAACCTATAAAACGATATATTCTTTATAATTAGAAACTAGGTCATTTTTAACGTAGAATATAATTTGTACATGTTTAAAAAGTTTGCTTATTCAAATTGACAGTTCGCAAATAATAAATTGATTAGTATTCAATCTATCTACTCACTTTACTTGCTGGCTAATTGTCTCATTATCCATATCCAGTCTTCGTGAATTTTTCATGACATAAGACGCATCCCAGTCTATCTCCGCTGACAACTCTGCGGTGGTATCCATATCTGAGGCCGTTATGCTTGAATTTAGAGCTGTACCCGGTTGTTGATTTTCATCAACGTTAATTGGGTCACCCTTAAAAAGAAATTTTATCATGTCGAAATATGATGAATGTGTACGTACTTATAGTTTTGGCTCCTCATCTGCCTTCAAAACATTTCAAAAAGCAACAGCAAATTTAATGTACTAAAGATACACTTAAATACTGTTTTTTTCTAACAGCTAACACCTTTACACTAACACACAGATTATGACTTAAGTCAAGAGGCACTTATGTATAGGCGTATTGGCAGATCTGAAGCTTCAGACACCATATGAAAGAGTTCCACAACAGTAAAGGGTGTTTGTAACATAAGGTGTATATGGTTATTCTAATAATAGCATGAAACTGATATTTTTATGAAAGGTAAAAGATTCAGATTAGTAATTTTTCATTATAAGTTGAGCGCCGTCATTGCTCGGGGTCATACAGTGGATATGGTAGTGTCAAACATTAAATTGTTGCCGAACTGGTATGTCGTCGATTTAGACTTCTTGAGACATACAGCTCTCTTTAGAAGAAATTCTGAAACTGGGGATGACATTGTCTGGTCGATATTTGCTCTATGCACTAGTTCATTGTTCATGCCACTGCTCTCTGTTAAAATTATTTCGATTTTATTGTATTTATATTGCTTATCTGCATGCTCCATATGTGACTTCTGCTCCACAATCGATGATTTCTCTTTTCTGGTGTTTTTTAGGCGATACAGATGATCTTCAAAAAACCTATTCCTATCGTCCTCGAGGGACCATAGACGCACGTCATTGTTTGTACAGTAGGAAGGTCTTTTCTTTTCTTTGATCTTAGGTATTGTACCAATAACTTAGAGCTGATTGTAAGTGATGTAGTTAATTCCTTGTCCAAATTTTCTGGCTTCTGGAAAGTGGTGGGTGCAATTAAGCTGCCGAAGATACTTTGTTTCTGGATTGAATGATGTTGAAACTCAGCATTTTAGATGCTTATCAGTGCGAACTGGCTCCAATCTTTGACCTAATCCTCAGTTTAAAAATGTCTTCCGAAGTTGAAACCGGATTGTCTGCCAAAAAGTAGTGACTATTCCGTAAATTGTTGAACTACTATAGAAGCCTGCAAACCAAGAGTTAAAACGTTACCTCACGGGATAGCATCCTTCCCTGTCAGTGTCAATACTTATAAAAATTTCCTTTTATGACAAATTGTTTGCTGTTACTTAGTGAAATAACCTCGTAAAGCTGTTTTTTTTTATTTCGGAAAATGTTTTAAGGAAAATAATCATTATAGACACAAATAAAGCAGGCTTATAAGAACCAAGAAATAATTATTTTTTACGTACACAAATGTATAACTTACCACAGATATAGTTGGTGCTTTGTTGTTGACATCGATTAAGTTTATGGTTAACGGTACAGTAGCGGTGTGGCCAACTTTATCAGTGGCTCTAACTTGGACGAATATCGGGTTAACTGTATCATAGTCAAATGCATTATCTGCACTCACATATATATTTCCTGTATCTGATTCGATTTCTAAAATTTGACTCGCATGTGTAGACGCAATTAGGCTGTGCCTGAAAATATAATAAAGCGTTAAAGATTTCACAGTTAATTGCTATTATTCTAAAGCTTTTTGCATTACTTCATGGCTTCCCCAGGATTCCCACATTGGACCATAATTTTTTTTTGGTATATATTAACGACGTCTTATTATATATTTGAAACATTAAAAATATAGAACGTAGTTGAAAAAATATATAGAAAGTTTAATGTTGTGTCGAATGTAACAGTTTCCTTAATGCAGAAAACTTTAATTACAACACAGCTACACAAAAAAGTATGGTTTTGACCAAACTAGTATATCCCATAGTATTTTGATGCGCTAATCCCAATCCACTGTGAGAATTGCGTAATACGTCACATTTTTTTTAACCCAAAAAATAGGTCAAAACAGCAAAAATAGACGAAGAAGTATAAAAAACAACAAAAAATGATTTTTCACATCTCTTACCATAGCTATGTGTAACTGGGCTCGCTGAATCCAAATCCGCCTTTAGAATACAGCACACCTCATTTTTTCTAACCTCAAAAGAATCGGCTAGAAATCGAGGTTTGCAAGAAATGAATAGAATCATGAAAAATTTGGTATGTGGGGTTTCAGATTAATGCTATATTAGATCTGTGAGGGTTTTTAGGTTCGCTAATAACGAATTTGAATTCAGAATTGCAAAATACGAGATGGCGGATCTAATATGGCGGACGAGATTTTCGAAAAATTAATAAATTAATCTCGGGGTTAATTGAATCCTGCGGGGTTTTGGGGGTTGCTGATCACGTATACGAACTCAGAATTGCAAATTCAACATGGTGGATTTTGTGGGTGAATGTATGCATATTCAGATGGATGGACAGGAATAGATGGACCTTTGAATGTATGGATCTTTGGATGTTAATATAACCTGACCAACTAAATCATACACAAAAGACAGTTCCTGATGAAGTTGCGAACCCCACACCTACCATAACCTGCTCATGTAAATTCTATGGAACATGAAGCTCCTAATCAAACTGCAAACTCCAGACCTAACAAAACCGACCTAACTAAATCCTATGCAATAGATTCGTTTTGTAAGATTTAGTTGAACAGGTTACGTAAGGTTTGAAGCTCGCAGCTTTATTAGTGCTTTTCGGTTGTGTCGCATTTATAAGCGCTTTTTATGTTTAGTTTGGGGTTCGCAGCTTCGTCAGGGCCCTTCTATTGCGCAGGATTTAGTTGGGAAGGGTATGATAGGTTTAGAGTTTGCACTTTGTCAGATGGCTGTTGCGTATGATTTATATGAGCAGGTTGTGTTAGGTTTGGGATTCGCAGGTCCGACATGGTCTTTCTGTTGTGTAGGATTTAGTGGGGCAGGTTATGTTAACATCCAAAGATCTATACATTCAAAGGTTCTTTCGTATTCGTGATCAGCAACCCTCATTTCTAAAGCTGAATTCGGATTCAGCGAGCCCAAGACTAAGAAATGTGAAAAATTAATTTTTTTGTTTTTTCTCATACTTCGTCAATTTTTGCTACTTTTTACCTTCTTTTTGAGGTTAGAGAAAAATGTGACGTGTTGGCGCAATTCTAACAGTGTGTTCGGATTCAGTGCGACAAAATACTGGAGGAAATACTAGTTTGATCAAAACCATGACACTTTTTTTTGTGGCAGTGTAATCGATTCCCTTAACACATATTATGTATACTTTATAGAGAATGGTAACTTACTCTAAAATTTTATCCTCTGCATCAAGATCCGTTGCCAAGATCTGTATTATAAATTCACCCTTTTTGGCAGTTTCGTTAATAGATACAGAATACTCGGTCTCCTCAAATTCAGGGGTTTCGTCATTGTAATCTATTAAAGTAATTTTTACCAATATACGATCTTCCTTGGTTGAGTCTAATACACCTCTTGTTAGAACCTATCAAAACAAATAGAATTTGTTAGAAGGAAAAATTGTGAAAATGTGTTACGGTTTATTTTTTAATTTAAAGTAAAATAAAAACAAAATAAATCGGACACTTTGTGTCGAGAATCAAATAAATAAACAGTAGTAATCCATATTATCTACTTAGTAAGCGGCAATACACGTTGTAGTAGTAGACATCGGCTAAATCTGTGGTCAAGCCGTGTGCCGCTCTATGCTCGCAATACACAATGCACACAAAAAACACGTGCCATACGCTCGACCAAGCTAAGCATAAAATTCACTCACACACGCATAAACGACAATGAAATTGACGGATTGTTCTCCGGCACGCTAGGCCGACAGGACAGGCTTTATGATGTCGCTACTCATCTATCGAATAAATTGATCGATGCGAAGCTTCGAATCAGAGGTAGACACGTACATGTAATTGTACAATGACGCTTATAGTGGGATTACTAAAATGTGAAGTAGTTGATGCTTCATCACCATCAGTAAAAATAGCATTTATTAAAAACTTCGACTATTTTAGACACGCGCCCATGACCTCGGTAAATGTTGAACGCCAGAGACGATTAACCGCAGAACGCTAAACACAACTGTTAATTATTTTCTACAATCGCTTTCCTTAGGAGTAAGAAATTATTATTTTGGGGGGAATCCATAAGTCAGATTTTTTATCATTTTCAGATTCAGCGGAAAATTTGACTAAAGATAGGTAGGTTGGCAAGTTAGGATTTTTTGAATTTTTGGGGTGAATTGAGGGTGTGTGAGGGAGAATCCATACGTTAGAAAATTGTATTTTTTTATCATATTCGGATTTAGCGAAAAATTTTACTAAAGATAAATTGTATAATATTTATGTAAACGTTTTTCGCTTATAACTTTTTTCTGTTCATTTCCACGAGAAAATAGTAAAATACTTTTTTTTTTCGTTTTCAAAAGACCTACAAAACTAGTCCTCCAGCGTCAAAAAATATTGATTAGATCAATAGTTATAAACAGAAGAAGTTTATTTATGATTTTTGAATTAAACATTTATAAACTGCGTTATTATTACCAGAACGTTTTGGCATCGCATCCTCTCATTCCTTATCATTGTCTAATAACTCACACGAAATCTGGAATCGGTAAGTTGAATAGTTTACAAGTTTTGGCTTTATAAACAAATTAACTAATTATTAGTCTGGACGATCCCGAACATCTTCCACAATCGCACTGATTTTTTTCATGGGAAATTTCATAATAGGACATTGAAACTTATCATTTTTTTATTAAATTTCAAATTTGCAACCCGGAAAAGTTTATATTTTTTAGCCTTAGCTGCAAAATGAAATATACGACGCACGCGCGTGATATAGTTATATGTTATACATATTCGTAAAGCTTATGAAAAGAGCTTTAAGTTAAAAAAAAATCGTCAAGCTTCGTTGAAAAACAGCGGAGTTACAGACTGACAAAGTTGACGGCCTATTGTTAAACCAAGTTGGTAGCGGCAAAAAAAATACTGTCATAACCGGCAACCCGAGTACATAAGAAATATTGTTAAAAGTCAGAGGATCGCTTGATTTTTCGGCGAGCCGTGGCACGGCGGAAGGGTGGGGGAAGCGAACTTCAGCGCCTCCGAAGAAAATGAAGATAATATTCATAGTTCTGCCGTTAAATAAGCGAAATTCGCTTGAAAATAATATATTTGACAAATTATTGTATGTATCTTTCCAATATTTTTGTATTTTTGTTCATTCAAATATCAAAACTAAACTGTCATCTATCATGCTATTGTCACAACCTACAATAAAATACAAAATACAGACAAATAATACTACATTTAGAGAATAATGCGTAGCTCCGTTGTAAAACAGAAGATTTGGACTTTTATCTAATTTAAGTTACAAAATACGAAACAATAGTTACTATAACTGTTAATTCTCATAATAGAACGCAGAATTAGTTTATGTCTGTACATGTACACACCTGAAAAAAAGTTGACTTTTCAACTACTGTTTAGAAATCACAGAAAAACAAAAAAGATACAATTAATCTTGGTTTTCCTTAACATTAAACATCATAGCTTTGTTGTCATAATATTTGTTTTCTAATGTATATGTTGTTAAGTTTAAAGTGAAGTAAAAATGAATCAACTGACTCCGAGATTTTGGAAATATTGCACCTGTTTATTTTCTTTTACCACATAAATTAAAGCAGACATAAAAAAATATTAGTCTTTTTACGGACTAGAATTATTTTCGAAAATCGTTTTGTTAATCTGCTTTAACACGGACACATCAATTTTATGGAAAATATATTCGCTGCTGCGAGCAACGATAAATGTAAAACATTATATCAATATTTCAAGCTTAGAGCATTTTTTAAATATTTCTCTGATACGTACCAGAAGTCGAAAAACATAACGTGTCAAAAAACTCTTAAAAGGTGCTCCGGATGGTATATATTTATCAACAAAGGTGATTCACAGAAAAATGTACCTGCTTATATATTTATTAATTACAGTTTTATTAAAGAGCTTATTTTAGGTGTCCCATGTCATTGGCATTATGGGATGTTGTCGAAAAAATAAACTTTACAGTCTCAAAATTTCACATGATAAAGGATTTACGCTCACTAGTATTAATTATACAGGTCGACAAAAAAATTAGATAGCTAGAAATAGATTTTGAGAATAGATGTGGTGAAACCAAATTTGAAAAGTAAAAAAATGTTTATAGTTTAGATTCTTTGTAATCGCAGGGACAAGCCTCTTCTATATTTAATATGCAGTTCTAATAAGTACTACTTTTGGTAAATATGAAGAATACCAACTCTATCCCGATTATAATCTAGATGACTGATTTCCTATGTATCTGGGTGCTGAATACGAATCTGATGTCCAACAGACGACCCTTTTTAGGACAAAAAAGACCGAAAACAGCCTAACCTGATCTCTGATGACTTGTGTCTTGTGTTTGTTGCGGTGGCGCGCGTGCCGGCCCGGCGCGGTCAGTTTCGTTTCGGTTGTATTGGTGCTGCCTGTCGCTCGCGATATTTGTGTGGTTGTAACTGTTATAAGTGCAATTATATTTCATTCGGGTTGTATGTGTGTTTCGCGCTATTATTTGAGAATTTGTGAGTGAAATCATATTTCTTGTGCTCCGTAACAAAAGTGTTTTTAGTGTTTTATTTGTGTGCCGTGTATGTGTTTCGGGCTGTTGTTTGTGAATCGTGAATGCTATTATATTTTCTGTGCTAGTGAAGTGAAGTTTTTTGTATTATTATTGCTCTGTTGCTGTTATATGGGGAAATGGAGGCGGTGCCCATATGTTCGCAAGCCGGATGTACTGCTGTGGGTACAAAAAAATCTGTATTAAGTTACAGAGAAAAAACGATAATATTAAATGTCTATAACGCTTTAGAAAAGGATAATCCCATGAAACTGAAGACTGGTTTGGTGGAAATGTGTTCTAGATATACTGGAGTAAGCGAATCGTCTGTTTTCAAAATTTTAAGAGAGAAGAAAAATGAAGGAGACATTAAGAAACCTAAAAAAGGGGATGGAAATAAGAAATTAATATTAAATGGAGATGAAAAAAATACAGTTTGGCGTACAGTATATAAATCATAGACTTTTTTATTTGGTTCATAATTTGTTAATATTTCTTGTTTGATAGAAAAATAACTTATTTTGTTCAGATTGATAGAGAATTGTTGTTAGTGTTTTCATTTGATAGAATCACATCATAGGATTTATATTTTGTTTTCATACTGTAAATATTTATAGTATATCTGTTTTTGCTTTGAAACTTCGTTCTCCTTATAAAAAAAGAATCTAATGGGGTGCGATGAAGGGATCAATTCACGTCTGGAACCCTGTTCCTACAAAAATCCCTTTATTCTCATAAACTATTTGTTTTAAATGCAATTTATTATAAATCCAATTCATTATTTAAATTCCACAAATGTACTACATTTCCCCCTATAAGCGCCACTGTTTATTGTTCCCTGCTTTACGATCAAGCTCGCCAGGTTAGTATCTGATGTATAACCGACCACTTCGTACACTCGATGCACCTGTCCGACTACAGCTAGTACCAGAACACAGTGCGTATGCAGCGGTATTTCAGATTTAACATTCAATTTCATTTTAAATTTGAAATGGTTCATCTTACGCCTCCTAAAAATGATGACACGATTTTCCTTTGATAAAAGGCCGACAATTTTTTGCTCTACTTTGCATCGAGTACGATCCTACTATAGTTAAGTCAGTTTAGGCTATTCTTAAAAAAACTACACGCTTGAGACTTTTCAATAGAATTGAGTTGTTGCCCTTTTTTTTGACGTCGGATTTATGTTGAGCGGTCAAAAATATATAAGAAAACACACCTTACACTTATTTTTTCAATATAATTGTATTTTTGCCCCTTTTCGCCCCTTTTTTGCTCTTAAAAAGTCCTCCCGCCAAGTTTGGACATCAGATTCCTCGGCACCCAAAAATACGTAGAAAATCAGTCATCTTTCAAATAGGGATAGAGTCGATATTCTTTTTATTTACCAAAGGACTTGTCCATGCGATTACAAAAAATCTAAACGAGGAAAATGTTTTTACTCTTCAAATTTGTTTCAGAACTTCTAAATCTATAAGACCTATATATCTTATCTAAAAACAAACAAAAAATGTCGGCCTCTTATTATTCCAGATGCAGAAGGAAATACAAGGGAGTTAACAATCACAGCCATACAAAAACTCCTTTTTTATTTGTGTGGCTGTGTCATTTTTAAGCTATGTCATATTGAAATAAATGTGTTTTATCATACTCACATTAAAACTAATGTCTATCCAACCGGGCAGCTCATAATCTATATAAGTAACATTCCTTACAGTAATTTGAAATTGCCCCGTCCTGTATCCAGCTGTTGGAACGATCATAAAAGCATCTGTATACGTTATCTCATTTTCCTCAAGATCTTCTAATTCCACTGAAAATTGTGCGTTTTCCCCCTGCACAGAAATAAATTGTTTACTACTTTAACACTGCTTTTAAACTTAGTCTTACCGTATCGATGTCTCTTATGAAAATCGTGAGATTCAAAGTTCCATCGGTGTTCTCTAGGAAACGCATTTCTGTAGATTTCTCAGTATCGTCGTCTACAGGGAAAGTTACATTATCGAATGAGGCGTCCATAATCCACCTTACCAAGGGCGGATTATTGTCTATGTCGAGGACGAAGAAAGTTATTGTCAACGATGTGTTCCAAATCGGATCGGGCACCTCGTATGCCACGATTCCAAATACATATGTAGAAATGTCATCTTTATCCCTATCGATTGGTTTCACGGATATCGTTCCATTGTTGTCGATGCTAATGTAATTGGCTGTAAAGTGAAGTAAGATTGTTATACACAATGGACTCATTTAGTATATCTTTATAGTTTATTTTCAGAAAATTATCATTGTTAATGTGAAAAAAAAAACATATTTGTTTCTCAATGCACGGAAGCCCGTCATATTACTTGTTAGCGGCTAGCCCACATACTTGATAGGAATCCTTATACAGGGTGATCCATTAAGAATGGACAATCTCTAAAGAGGAGAAGCTACACACCAAAATATAATATTGAGCTCAATATGCCTTATATAAATTTTACAGGTTTACAAGGTACAGAGTTGTCAAAGTTGGAATTTTAATTTGAGATTTCTCAATAAATTTGGATCAATTAATCAACTCGAAAATTTTTAATTTTAGTTTTTTTGTTATGAGAATTATGAATTTGGCATTATCTGTACAGGGAATTAGTTACACCCTGTTATTTCACTAAATCCCTTGGGACTTTTGTTTATTTCATCTAACTCTATTGGTTTTTGAGTCACTTGCATTTTAAACGTTCAATGTAATTTGCTTTTATAAAATTTTTATTCTTCTAAATTACATATGTGCGCGGTAACAACAACAAAGGCAACAAATTACAATGACAATCATTAACAAACGCTCAAAGTGCCCGCCTTCCAACTTAGTACTCTTTGCAATGCCCTTTCTTAAAGACCTTTGGATTTTAAATAAAAAGGAATTCATTTTTTCTTTGTAGACCATTTCCTTCATTTGTGACCATATTGAGAAGTCCAGGGGGCTTAAATCTAGATTTCTTGGTAACCCAACAAATTCACCTTCACGGCCAATCCACCAGATAATGCCAAATTCAGCATCAAATTCGTAATTCTTATACCAAAAAAAATTAAACTATCAATTTTCGAGTTGATACTGCTGAAAATTCTAAAATTATTGAGAAATTTCAAATTAAAATTCCAACTTTGAACACCCTGTATCTCGTAAACCTGCAATATTTGTATAAGGTATGTTAAGCTTAATCATCATATTTTGGAGTGTAGTATTTCCAGTTTTGAGATTGACATTCTCAATGAATCACAATATATCATTATCTGTAGCTGTGGAAGCATAGAAAAACAAACTAAACCTTATTGAAAGAGCAATGTCATTAGATAGTTTGATAAAGAAAAATACTTGATTTTTATAAAATACAAGGTGTTAAAGAACTTATGTCAAACATTTGAAGGCGTGAAAAAGGAGTAAAAACTAAGTTTACTGATGTCATAAACTTGTATCGGAAGTTCAAGGTCATAGAGAAAAAAGCTAATTATAAATGTGTTTAAAACTGTTTTGGAATTGCTGAAATACATGTATTTTATAACGGCGAGTACTAACCAAAAATTCTGTAGGTAACACTTTTTACGAGTTTGTAGGTTTCTTATAAGCCGGACTGTATTCAAAAGTCGGTTTGTAATACGCTGTTGTAGTGATTGCTGTGCTGTTTTTCGAGAGTACAATTAATAGTCGTAATTCCAAGTTTTCTTTTGAAAATGGTGCATTTATTTAGCAATCGCGAATAATATAGTATGCTCATAATTTATGGCGAAGCAAACGAATAGCTTGTCAAGTGTACCGTGCAAGATATCCTGAACGACGTGCCCCCGCACCGCGAACATTTGTTGCTGTAGCGCAAAGAGTTTTGGACACCGGTGAAGTACAACCGCGTCGAGGTAGCGACGGTGGCCCAGGGCGACGATGATTTTGAATCTTGTCGAAGAAGATCCGCATCGTAGCACCAGAAATATCTCACAGCAAGTAAATATTTTGCATCCTGTTGTATGGCGGACACTACGAGAAGCTCAGTTGTACTCATTTCATATTCAACGTGTTCAGGTGTTTACTCCTGAGGATTTTCCACTACGTCGAGGTTTTTGCGAATTGTTGCTTTAGGAACATGCAAGAAATCCTCAATTTACAGGGAAAATACTTGTTACAGATGAAGTATGTTTCAGTCGAAATGGTGTACGTAACGTCTACAACATTCACCACTGGACTATCGAAAATCCACACGAAATACGTCGCGGTGCCTTTCAGCAACAGTTTTCAGTGAACATGTGGGCTGGTATCATTAATGATACTTTAATAAGAATGTTGAGGTAAGTCAGATTTTAAAATTACGTTTTACTCAACACAATCCGTATATTTACCTCATTTTGACGTAATGGACATGTGCAAAAATATTTGATATAAGTTCATTAACACCCTGTATAATGGTAGACCCTGATGCAAGTAAAGAATAAGCGCCAAATGTAAAACGTTCAGGAAATGAAAAAGAATATTTTTTTTTAAGTTATTGCCACATCATTTGACCAAGTATAATATCGGCAAGACAAGTCCCAAGCATAAAAATATAACGCGTATGTGGTACAAGCAAGGGATAAGTGGCATGTAACTTATCCCATTCTAGTCTAGTCTATAGCACGGAGTAAGTGATTTTATCTTATAGTTTAGTTTCTATTAAACGCACAGATTCCATATTTGCATTTATCCCCTTCCTAAACCAGAGTTTTCTGTCGAAGTGCGTATTTTATTAAGAAAAAAGCGGTGAATAACTACTCGCACTCCGTCTCTTACTGCTGCGCAACGGTAACCATGACCACCGCTGTAAACACTACAAATTTAGAGGCGAGCTGCGAGGAACCCACGTATTCAGAGTTTGCAAACGAATTTTGGAAGTCGAGTCAAATTGACTGCACATTACAAAGTTCGTATTTCCTTTTTAATGTGTAAGGCTAATCTACTTAATTATCTACATTGTAAACTAAATTAAATTTTTTTACTAATAAAATTTCTGCACCAGCCGCCACTGTATGTTACTCTAATCTACAGTTACATTTAAAAATCATTTATTGTATTTTATAAATAATTTGACTTACCTTCCTCGTCATCTTCCCATAGTACCATGTAGTTTATTTCATAATTTAATCCATAATCTCCGTCTATAGCTGTTACTGTGAAAGTCTGAAAATTTTTTTATTGAGCCCTTTAGTCTTTAATATTAAAATTTCTCACTTTTCGCAAAAGATAACGATGTAACGATCAATTGAATTTATGTATTTATTCATTGGCAAAATCCAATACATTTGAGATGATCAAAATCATTAATTGTATAGCTGCTGTCATCACAGTAAAATGTTAGATTCCACTATAGCTCTGTTTCCTTTGAAGATAGTGAAAAAGTCAAATTTGCTTTGTTAACAAATTTTTTCCAGAAGGATTAAAAACTAGAATTCCTCATGGAGTCAATAAAGCAATGTTACTTTTCGTATACCTTCAAATTCAACAAAATTACTGTGGAATCTAACATTTTTGCGTCATGACTGTAATGTCGGGTTAAATTTTGAATACAATACTAAAGATATGACTTTTATTATTTTATTTATCCGACACTGATGATAACTTACTTGTTCTGATTGCTCATAGAACTGCTCGGACGTGAAGAAACTTGTCCATTCTGGAGGAGTATCAGGTAAATCGTTTACATTTATTATAGCCCTCACCAACTCGCTCGGTGTGGTAGAGTGACCAGCTCCATCCTAGACAGTATTAGGTAAATAAAGTCAAATAAAATTTTTCTTTTAAATCAGTTCCACCAAATTATTTCCGATTGAACAGGATGTTTGTTTCATTTTTTCTGGCCCTTAATTTAATTTTAACAAAACTAAGTGCAGTAACGTCCAGAAGAAACGGGGTACTCTATATTGTTGAAAATTATTCTAAATTTAATGGCATGGTAGAGTTTTTGCCCAAAATGGGAATTTAAGAAAATATAAGTTTACTAAATATCGACGCTTCGTATCTTTATTGAAATGTCTTCAGGATCTTAACAAAAAGAAACGTTTTAACGTTTTGCTATTGTTTAAGAGTTTTGGCGATATTTCTAGAATTAGATAAATATTGAGAAAATTTCAGTTACCTTAAATTCCCATATTACCAGACATTCCACCAAACTACTAACTTTAGTATTTGGTTACTAACAAATTTGAACTGTGAAGAAACAGATTTAGGCCCGTTGAAATTGTTTTTATTATTCTTACCTCTGCTCTGACGTCAAATAAGTAGAATGTTATATTCTGATAATTGAGTTCTTCCAAAACTGTAATATACACGTTTGCAGAATAAATGTTATCCTCAGGAATTTCCCGATATTCGAAATCAAATAAGTACGGTGCATCCTATGAAACAGAAAAAAAGTTAAAGCAATAATATACAGGGTGTAACTTTGAGTGGGGCTCATATTTATACAGAGGCTTCCTGTAATCCTTAGAAACATGTATCAATACTTTATTTTTTCAAATTCCGTCATAAAAACTTATCTTTTTAACCTTTTTTTAGTAATTTTCGTACCCCGCCGCTGGAGAAGCTAGTGTAACCTCAAATAACGGCTTTAGTCGCAGCGTATACACAATTCCACACAATTCGCTGCGAGTTACTTTTAACAAAATACTTAAGCAGTAATCAATAATGATAAATGAAATACACAGAAATTATGTTGATGGCTTCCAACGATGAAAACCATTCAAATTCACAGTTAGACGTACTATCTCCAAATGCGGAACAACTGACGCCCTTCTCTTCGTCACCGTTGACCCGCACTATCTCCCTTCACATGCACTCTAGGTTGCCTACAATTCATGTACCTATTTGTAATACATGAATATTAGAGTGGCGGCGTACACAAGTCAAAAAGTGCATTTTAAAAAACCCATTATAACTGGACTAATTATTTGATTAAAAAAAAAGAATTTCAGATTCGTATTCAGGGGAACATGTACTTACCCCTAAAAAAACTGACCTCCCTTAAAATTATACCCTGTATTATTAAATATTTCAGTCTAAGGCAAAACAGACTTCAAATAATGTAAATGCGAAACACTTACGTTAGTATCGTTGACGATTTCAAATGTCATCTGGTCTAACCAACCATCTGGGTCTGAGACTATACTAAAGCAGGTGCTGTTGTCTTTTGTATAAATTGTATTCTCCTAAAAAAGAGATGGTTTCTAATATAATACATTTCTCATGCATATATGTCACTGTAATCTTTAGCAAAAAAATATACGTAAAATGTAACCTTTTGGGTATTGGAAATATACAGGGTGATCCATTAACGGTATCGAGCGGCTGTATATAAAAAACTAGACGTGCTACGATTATGGGGTAAAAAATCTATTAACAAATACCACCAAAAGAAATTGATTTAAAATATTTTCAAGTTTGTAACTTCACTGCTAGGGGGCGCAACTGCTATAGTGTTACAGAAAATTTTCGATTTTTCGAAATTTCGCTTATATAACCTAAGTTGCAAATACATTTATTAGATACACTGTTAAACCCTTCATAAGTTTTTTTTGAACTTTTCTTTTGTTATTACCATAGCAACGTCAGTATGAAGGACGCTATCTTGAAATTTTTAAATTGTCATAACTTCTAAATGCCTTAATCGATTTCAATAAACGGTGACTCATTTTAAAGAACTATTAATACAATTTATTTTTATGATATAGGAATGAAAATATTATTTTCCTGCGCAACGGTAGACTACGCTATTGAGAAAAGTTTTGTAATTGTCTCCGTTTACTAAAAAAATTAAATGCAACGATATAGGTTTTTTTTCATGGCTTGATAGACCATTCATTATGGAAAACAAATACACAAACCAGAGATCGATATCTTTTTTCGTTTTCAAGTTATTGCTAAAATAGTGAGGTTGTGCTAGATGCTAGAACATCCTCCTTTATTTAGTTCCCTAAATAACATTGACATAATCCAAGCCAAAAATAAATTGTAAAACTATACCAATTTTGTCCTTAAAAAGAATTATTGCTTTATTTTGATTTTTTTTTGATAACTGCAATGTTTAATTTTTTTGTTAATTCCAAATATCTGAGTAGTTATAAAGATTATTGTTTCCATAACGAGGCAGGCTATGCCTTATGAAAATAAACAAAACTGAAAAATTATGCCAAAATTAGTGTTATTTGTGTTGGAAAAGTACTTGTGAACAAAGAAAATGCTCTTTTCCAAATGTGGAAGCGTATATATGTTGGTAGTTTATTTTCAATGTTTGAAAAATGCCGTTATAGCTTCAAGAGAAAACGCTTTGCGATACCCTCGTAGAATACGTTACTCGAGAGAAATATTTCAGCGTTTATCCAGACGCCACTACATTCTTTAAGAAGACATCACCGTGCAAAAACGGGAGACAATATTATTAATATGTTGGCTTGTGTCCATGTAAATCCCCAAATAAGTCTAAGGGAATTAGTTAGAGACCTGGGAATTTCATATCGAACACAAGTACTTTTCTCACACTAATGACACTAATTTTGCACGAAGCAAGAGCTGTCACATATCGTTTGACATAAATTTTTATTTGTCTATTTTCATAGGACATAGCCTCCTTCGTTATGGAAACAATAATCTTTATAACTACTCAGATATTTGGAATTAATAAAAAAAATGAAATATTGCAGTTACCAAAAATTTTCAAAATAAAGCAATAATTCTTTTTAAGGACAAGATTGGTATACTTTTACAATTTAATTTTGGCTTGGATTATGTCGATGTTATTTAGAGAACTAAATATAGGAGGATTTTCTAGCACAACCTCACTATTTTAGCAATAACTTGAAAACGAAAAATGATATCGACCTCCGGTTTGTGTATTTGTTTTCCATAATGAATGGTCTATCAAACCATGAAAAAAAAACCTATATCATTGAATTTAATTTTTTTATTAAACGGAGACAATTACTCAGCGTCGTCTACCGTTACGCAGGAAAATAATTTTTTCATTCCTATATCATAAAAATACATTTTATTAATAGTTCTTTAAAGTGAGCCATCGTTTATTGAAATCGATTAAGGCATTTAGAAGTTATGACAATTTAAAAATTTTAAGATAGCGTCCTTCATACTGACGTTGCTACGGTAATAACAAAAAAAAAGTTCAAACAAAACTTGTGAAGGGTTTAACAGTGTATCTGAAAAATGTATTTTCAACTTAGGTTATATAAGCGAAATTTCGAAAAACCGACAATTTTCTGTAACACTATAGCAGTTGCGCCCTCTAGCGGTGAAGTTACATACTTGAAAATATTTGAAATCAATTCTTTTGGTCGCATTTGTTAATAGATTTTTTACCCCATAATCGTAGCACGTCTAGTTTCATATATACAGCCGCTCGATACCATTAATGGATCACCCTGTATAAAATTTAAAAATCTAAATAATCCTCGTTTTGACACAAGATTCCGGAAGGCGTTGTTTTTAATAAAATCTGTTACTTCATTATGGCAGAAACAAATAATAATACAATTTTTTTACTTGTTCCGTAAGTAAAAACTTACGTCAAATGAGCATTGCGGTGGAGACAACGAGGGTTGTTCGTCATCTATATTAATTATAGTAAAATTAACTACTGGACTAAAGTCCAAATTCAGCCAAACGTTGAACAGGTACTGGGAGGGCTGAGTCTCGTAGTCAAAAGACTGAGTCGCATAAAATATATAAGATGATGCTTCCTCTTCGTTTTCCAGCACAGAATATTGGAAGGACGTAGAGACAAAACTGACTGTTGGCACAACATTTGCTAAAAAAAAAGGTTGCAATTAATTACTTACACCTATTAATATTATAATTACATAAGAGATTAATTCGAAAAAATCAAAATTAAAGTTTTTAAGACCAAAATACATTTCACAGAATAAGTATCGTTTACACAGACCCACAAAAAATGTTCTATACCAGAGAAATGAGTACAAATATCTTGTAAGTATACAGTATGTCCGCGGTTAGGGTGAATAAGAGGAAAAACTTTTTTATTTTACATTTTACGGAAAAAGGCACACTTGATAAAAAGTATTGTTTGAATTTAAAATGAGGTTGCCATGGTGAAACTTAACCTTACATATACGGGGTGTCCAGAAGATAAAAAAATCTGAAAATGTCACGAGAGTAAACTACCTTTATTTTTAATATTTCTGGAAAGTGATATTTTGTAAAAGTCGTGCAAAAAGTAACTTGAATTTTTAAATACATAAAACAATTCGCACACAAAATTGGTTTATTTTTTACGGAGCATAATAAATTTGGAAAAAATAAGTATATATAATAAAACATTATCCGAACACTCCTCCGCCAATGTTCACACAAATTTGAAGGCGTGCAAGGAATTCATTGTAGCTGCGTATAATCTCTTCTAAAGGTATGGACTGTACAGCATCTCTAATTCGTTATTTTAGCTGCTCGATGTTATTGTCCAAAGGCCAGCTATAACAATCTGTTTTGACCTTGAAGTAAATTATCAAGGTCATTTCAAGGTCAAGGTTGATTTTTTTAATGGAAACCCATATTTTTTATTGCAAACTTGTATTCTGCGGGAAAAAATACGTAACTTTGTATGAATTTTTTTTTTTGAACATGCTTCGTTCTCGCCAGAGTGCGCTATACTTTTACCGTTCCATTTCCAATTCTCAGGCTAAAATCTCAAGAAATAAGCCTGATGGTGAAAAATATTTCGAACAAAAGTTGTCAGGTTTCGGGGGGATCAAATTACCGTGACCTTAAAATTAACCTTAAAGTCAATTATCAGGGTCATTTCAGAGTCAACCTTGATTTTTTAAATAGGAACCCATATTTTTACTTAGTTGAGATATTAGCCTGAGAATTAAAATGGAATAGTAAACGCACTCTAGCGAGAGAACGACGAATTTTCAAAAAAATGTTATGTATTTTTTCCCACAGAATACGAAACTGTAACAAAAATACGGGGTCAAAGTCAAGGACACCATAATTTGACCCCCTCGAAATCTGATAACTTTTGTTCGAAATATTTTTTTATAAATGTCGAATTAAAAAAGATTATGCGGCCTGGTATATTAAAATGGTACACCCTGTATATTTGGTAGTATAAAATACTATGGTTTTTCATATTCTTTTGCACTAACATTCGTTATTTGATCTTAGACGTGGAATTATCCCAACACTTAAAATACTATTTTATAATATTTTCTCAAAGTATTTACAAATTGTTACTTTTCATTATAAAGCTTTTCCTTATGATCACTATTTCACCCTATTTTGGGAATTATTTTATCGTTTTGCTAAAAACTGCCCTGGTAAATCTGTTTTTGAGCTGCGGATTCGGATTATGCATAAAAAAATACACAAGATACATATACAGGCTTTTATAAATTCGCTTCTAACTTCTGGGATATCGAAAATGGTAAGAGATACAAACTAGCTTAAATAGGGGCAAAGTTGCGTAATCAGGGGACCAACATTATGCCTCTAAAAAATCAAGGCTAACATGATTAGTTTTCGAAATATAAAACAAAAAACGAAATTTTGGAACTCCGGTTGTTTCATTTCAGCCTTGTTTGAGGTGATATTGAAAAAAGAAGAACACTTTCTCATGGTCACTTTCGAATGGCATAATCAATTTTTATATGTAACGTTTCGTCTCTTTAGGACCATCACCAACTTCATTTTTTTAAATACGACCCTGGATATTTTATTACATTTTTTGCAAGCCTTTATGTCCCCCAAATACTATACTGTCTCAGCCCGAATCAGATTCAGACGTTTTGTCTTTAGATTTCTTTGTTTATCAAATTATCGTACACTGTAAGTAACACCCTGTGAAATTCATCTAGTTATTCAAACTATTACCACCACGCATTAAAATAGAACATTATTATAGGTTTATTCCCGTGTCCATGGTTATTTCTAGGCTTCTCGAGTGCTCAAAATTCAAACAACTTCCGATCCGATTTTTTTCAGGATATTCACACAAATACACCTGACATGCTCTTTCACAGTTGCGGTTATAGATATAATAAATTCCCATAATATTACACTGATCTTTATTTTCAATCTTTGCCAAAACGAAAATGTTTTTGAACATTTACAGAAATTTTTTAAAGAATAATATTCATTTGGCGTTTTGGTTGTTCATATGCATTTTTAAGAATTATAAATTTGTCATAATAAAATTAAAATTGTAATGTTTTAATTTTGACGCAACAACTTATTGATTTATGTATGACCAAGTGATGGTAATAGTTAATAATAAAATAATAAATGTTTTATTGTAACGCGTGGTGGTAATACTTTAAATAACTATATGGATTTCACAGGATGTAATGACACTTACAGTGTACGATAATTCAATAAACAAGGCTGAAATGAAACAAAAACGGATTTCCAAAATTTCGGTTTTTTTCAAATATTTCGAAAAATAATCATGTTAGCCTTGATTCTTTAGAGGCATAATTTTCGTCTCCTGATTACGCAACTTTGCCTCCATTTAAGCTAGTTTTTATCTCTTACCGTTTTCAAGATCCCTGTAGTGAGAAGCGAATTTGTAACAGCCTGAATACAGGGTGATTCAGTCATAATGTTATTAATTTTAAGAGCAGATAGAGAAAAATGAGTATAATACGATGGTGTGATTAAAAAAAAATTAAATGCATATTTAAATGAAAAAAATTTTTTCAAATCATTATTTAACCCCTTTTTAGGCTGTTACTGACCGGCTGACGTCAGCCGGCTACGATATGAACAAAGCGACCTAGATGCAATGTTGCCATATTTATATATTTTCGCACATATAAAGACAATAAATACACGGTTTGCCCACGTCAGCCAATAATAATTTAAAATGCTATAAATTATTTTTTTATAATTATGCAATCAACATATTAAATTGTTATTGTTGCCCAGCAAGAACCTCGAGAAGGTCTGAGTATGACTTGCCAAAAATTATTTTTTATTATGTAAGCAAATTTTGCGAAGTCAACCTTGACGGCGCCTGAACGCGCGAATGTTTTGTCTACGAGACTGAGATGGCGGGTGATCGGAGAGCATTGGAAAATATAGGGAGTAGTCTTGACTCACGAGCGGTAGGCGCAAGAGTTAATAAAGTATTATTGATTATAAATCAAGTGACTATTATTTACATCATTTCCAAGTTATTTCTTACAATTCAGAAGTGGGATTATAACCAGTGCCCTTACGGAACTTGTCAAGTTACTAGTACAGTTTAATCATGAGCGATAGTGAAGTTATGAGATACACCCCGGAGGGTGAGCCTTCCACGTCTGGAAATCAAAATCATCCTTCTAAATCATCGTCGAAGACTCGAAAGCTAATGAGAAAAAAAAAATAGTCCCAGTTCATCGAATAGTAGTTCGTCAAGTTATTCAAGTTCCTCCAGTGCATCCAGTAGTTCTAAAAAGGAGAAGTTCAAAAGACGGCGAGACAAAAAGAGAAGGACCCAGAGAAAAAGAGTAAAACAGCTGCAAGTGTATTATCTTGGTGTGGACGAGAAGGTCATAGGTACCAATATTTGATCCTCGACAGGATACATTATCGGTAGAGCAATGGGTTTTGCGAGTAGAATAACTGGCGGAACATTACCAGTGGCATCCGTCAACCATAATTAAATTTGCCGCGGCCAAGTTGACAGGTATGGCAAGAAGATGGTATGATGTGCAGCTACTAACAAAAACTTGGAGGCATATGAAGAAGTTACTAGTGAAGCAATTTCATAAGCCACTGCCATTTGCCAAACTCTTGAAAGACGCCGCATTGTATGAAGCGACGACCGAACAGGATTTGGCGGAATATTGTTTTACTAAGTTGGAGAAATTAAGAGCCTTGCAACTACCCATACCAGAGGTAAACCTAATTGACGCCATCATTGGGGGAATACCCGATCAAAATGTGGCTAGGGCTGCTCGATCATCTAGGTTTACTTCCACCAACGAGGTATACTCCTTCCTAAGTACGATGGGGAAAATGCCAATGAGAAGAGCGGAAGTGAGAACAAGAAGTGCGGGTGAAACAGATAGAGAGAGGGTCCCTATTAGATGTTTCAATTGTCAAGGCACTCATCGTGTGGCAGATTGTCCAAGGCCGAAAGTGGAGTGTTTTGGGTGTGGCCGATTAGGACATAGACGTAACAGATGTCCGGAACGAGATATCAATACCAAGGACACAAAATCCTGACTAAGCGGAGAGCCGGAATGTAGTGTAAATAGTCCGGTGGTCACGAAAATAAACATATGTGGCAAGGATATTGATTGTTTAGTAGATACGGGAAGTTCTAAAACATTGATCAAAGACAATTTGTGCCAAAGACTTGGTTTGTTGATTGAAGAACGGGTTACTGTATTGCGGGGTTTTGCAGGCGACGAAATAACAAGTAGTCGGGTGGCAATGATGCACGTGCGTATCGGTGAACTACCTGTTGACATTTGTGCGGTAATAGTGAAAGACTCGGAAATGCCTTATGACTGTATAATCGGTTGTGACTCGTTGAATTTGCCGACTATCACATTAGTCAAAACAGGAACAGATGTTAGTGTTCGATTAGTAGAACCAAAACAAACAATTTACACAACAAGTGAAATAACCAGCAATGTAATTCGCCGAGGTGGCTGGGCCGACTGGGCCAAGGTAATGTTAATGTTTGCCAGAGGGGCGGGCCGACTGGGCCAATGTAAATCGCCGAGGTGGCTGGGCCGACTGGGCCAAGGTAATGTTAATGTTTGCCAGAGGGGCGGGCCGACTGGGCCAATGTAAATCGCCGAGGTGGCTGGGCCGACTGGGCCAAAGTAATGTTAGTTAGTGAGGGATGAGACGCCAAGGCCGGCTGGACAAGTATGTCTTCAAGAATGAAGGCCAAAGACGAGGACGCCAGAAAATGCAGGATGGCCGAGTGTAAGCAAATTTTGCGAAGTCAACCTTGACGGCGCCTGAACGCGCGAATGTTTTGTCTACGAGACTGAGAGAGCGGGTGATCGGAGAGCATTGGAAAATATAGGGAGTAGTCTTGACTCACGAGCGGTAGGCGCAAGAGTTAATAAAGTATTATTGATTATAAATCAAGTGACTATTATTTACATCATTTCCAAGTTATTTCTTACAATTAACATCATAGTGATAATTTTTTAATTTGCTGTAAGCCTTCTACTAAAAATTGAAAGTAACGCGGTCCATTCAGATGTACAGGTAGAAAATGCGGCCAAATTAAACGATAGCCATATACTCCTGTCCATACATTGACACCCAACCTCCTCTGAAAGCTAAACCGACGAGTAATGTGCGGGTTTTTATCTGACCAAATGTGACTATTATGGCTGCAAAGAAATTAGCTCTGTTTCACTTTAATTAAAATTTAATATTGAAATTACAATACCCCAAGAGTTCAAATAATTTAAATTTCATTTCATAACCATTTCAATTTCATTACAGAAATAATGACATAAAAAACCAACACTCACCAGATAAATTATAAAGAGAGGGTGAAATGTATGTAGTATTTAAATATTGACTAATTAATAGAAGATAAAAATACAATCGGACGGAGACAATTAAACAACTCGGTACGGTCGTGTTTCCGACCTAGGTTAACCTGTGTCGAGGTCAATAACCTTCTAATTTGCACGTGTGCACTTTAGTAAGATCGTATTCCATGCAAAGTAGAGCAAAAAGTTGTCGGTCATTTATCAAAGGAAAATCGTGTCATCAATGAATAGGGATGATTGTTTTCGAATGTACGGTTATTACAATTTATCATTTTTAATATTATTAACGTTTTCAGTTTATTATTCAATATGCAGTTGCGTATAACCAAAGTTTACATAATAAATGTAAACTTTAGTGTAAATCTAAACTTTGGTGTAACCTAGGTATTGTTTTTTACCTGTTTAAAATGCCAGCACGAGTAAAACAGCATTCATCCGTCCAGAACACTTTGTTAATAAAATTCTGTTGCAAATCAGCTGCTTCTCAAGCTTGAACTTTTTGAAAATGTGTTATGTTAACTCCTTTGCGGGAAAAATGCGGGAGATATGGAGGGTGGTAGATTTGAATAAACGCTTTAAATTGTTAGTTAATGGTTCTGTAACCGTGTGTAGTGTATTTTATATATTCGGGTATTTAGTGTTCCGACTTTTTTTATTTGATAAAATACAGTGTGCCTACAAACCTCTGCTTTATTTATTTTCTTTTAACGAAAGTTGACTTCGAGAAGTCAGGCTTGTTAAAACATTTTGCACTAAATTATTAAAATTAGTTATAATAAAATGCAGCATGATCCTTTATTTACTTGCATTTTATTGGTTTCATACATATGTATCCGTATACTAAAGCGGATTAATTAAATGTGAACACAGATTATGATGTGAACTTGGCAACGCTGTTCGCTTCAGCTGACGATTTGTTCGTGACATTACGTTACGAAATTTTCCGAGCATTCGGGCATCTAGCAGGGCCGCCTTCTTAGCGGGAGTTACGGGTTGATATCCTTCATTTTTAAAAGTCGAGAAAAAATTTTTTTTTCCGATTTTCTGTCTTTATTAAGTCTTCCGAATACGTGATTAAAATTAATGACATTATGACTGAATCACCCTGTATACTCATGTCCCTGGTACAGAACATTTTTTTTGTGAGGCTATGTTATTTTGGCTGTAGCGGTACGGTTCATCATGTAGCTACCTAATTTTTACCCGTTCCTTGGAAAAATATATTTACTTACCGTCAACAATTTTGAAAAGAGGTACTAGCACCTGATCACCAGCATCAAAATCGTGGTTATTTTCATTCATCGAAACCGTATAGATGGTGCCTGCTTCATTCGGCGCTACAGTGACATCATCATTTATTGCCACTATTACGTCATCACAGTTTACTGTAACAATTTTTGATTGTTTTATTAGATACAGACAACGCAATTTATAAAATCAGTAGATATACAGGATGAGTTAGGAGCATCGCATCAAACTCTACGAATGAATTCTACACGTCAAAGTAGTAGATGGAAACTAAAATGTTGTTATGTGATTTTAATTGCTTTCAGGTTAAGTATGGCCTAATTACAAATTTTAAAAATTTGCAATCAGAGTATGTTATGTTCCAAGTTAAAAAAGAGGATATTGTCATTACCATTTTAGGTTTCAATGAATTAACATTTGATTGCTAACTTATTCAAATTTAGAGTATGCAAATGTGGTTGTTTATGGTTTTTGTAATGGTATTGCTAATGCTGCTGCTGAAGAACATCGTCAACGGTTTCCACATCATAGCATAACTTTCATTTTAGGGAATCAATTCATAGGAGACCACTACTTAATTTTTTTAATAAATAAATTACCTACTAGTACTACTAGAGGATGTTCCTGTAAACATGAAGATGCTACCAGCAAGACGGAGCTCCTGCACATTTCGCTCGTCCAGTCAAGCTACATTTTAACGAAAATCCGCATAACAATATTTGAGTTTTTTCTTATTTTTGAAGTAGAATCCATCCTGGAGTTTGGTGCGAGTCACGCGATTCACCCTGTATATACTTAATAATGTTATTTGTGATTTTTGAGGCATTACTAAGATTAGGTACTGGAACATTTTATCTTAATTACTTATTTTAAATTTTATGGTAATACCTACAATCTACTAGTTATTAAAACATTAAACCAGGCGGGATCTGTTTTGATGTAAATGTTTTATATAGTATCGCTAATTTTTGCTTTAATGGGTTCAAAATGATATAACAAAACATAATTTCACTATGCGCGCGCTTCAAAATGTGTGCTATGTTAGTAGTAGTAGTAAAGGGGGCAGCCTCAGCCTGGCAATTAGGCCACAAGTGGGCCCTTTTTGCCTACCCCGCCGTCCCATCACCTAACCACTCTCAGCCTACCCGACGCCCTAAACGTGTGCTAAATTTATTATTAAACAAATAGTGAAAAAATTGGAAAAAAATCAATTTTTTTTTCTCTGTTTTTCAACACAGTTCAAAAACTATTCATTTTAGAGAAAAATTTAAGAGAAAAAAAAGATTCGTAATTAAATTTTACACATTAAATGTAGTATAATGCTTTTTTCTAAGATAATTTGATTTTAAAAATTTATTTATATATTGTTTGAACAAATTTTGAATGTTTAAACAAATTGAATACAATGTACGGATAAAAACTATATAAATTTGAGTAATATTCATTAATAGAGTAAAGAAAAATACGAGAAAAGTGAAGCAAATTAAAAAGTAGTAATTATCAATACAATATCAATATAATAATCAATATTAATAGGTCGATAAATAACAATAATTCGCATTTGAAAATGCGATATTTGGACTTTTCAGCGCACGAGACAACGATTTAGAAAAAAAATATCAAAATCGGACCACTAGAAGCCGAGATAATTAAAATTTTTAAGAGCGCCGCTATTTTGAACGCACGATTTCAATTTCGAGTCGGCCGGAATATACGAGCTCTCGACCCCCCACCACTACCTCCCATACATTTTTCGTGAATTTCATGGTCGGTGCAATAGTTTTAATCGACATTTTATATGGGTTGCACAAAGGCGCAAATTTTGCAAATTCATTCCCGCAAAGTACTCGGAATGACAAGGGTATTTGTTTAAAAAACAGCCCTCCAGACCTCGTAGTTACGCCATAAATGCCGGTCAAATTTGATCGACTCTGGAACCAATTAACGAATCACCACGTTTTTTTTTTATTTAAAGAAGCATCTTTCCGAGTACTTTAAAAGCATAATTCAAAACAATTATTATAATGAATTTATATATAATTTTAGTTATTCTATTTGTTTATAAGCGCAAAAATTACGTATATCTTTAAACAATTACCACGGCTCTCATAATTAACGGATTTCAATTTTTCTGGACGCATTTTAAAGTTTGGGTGCCCTTTTTCATGTGATAAAATTTTCAAGTATCTAGCAGTTTTAATATAGGCTCGGTTAAATTCGCAAAAATTATTTTTTTTTTCAAAAATCTGAATTGCAAAATTATTACTCGAAAACTATCGGACGGATTTTAACGAAAAGTGGTGTGTTTTATTATATCAAAAAGATTTTTTTGGCCAAGTATGAAGATCCTCGAAAAAATATTGTAATTTTTTTCACTTTTTTGTTGTTTTTGCTATATTTGCAATAATTATGTTGTATTTTTTATTTGAAAATAGGTATATTATGTGTAAAATTTACTTACGGATCTTTTTTTTCTCTTCAATTTTTCTCTAAAATGAATAGTTTTTGAACTGTGTTGAAGAAAAGAGAAAAAAAATGGAACTTTTTCCAAATTTTTCACTTTTTGTTTAATAATAAGTTTAGCACAGGTTTTGAAGTGCGCGCATAGTGAAATTATGTTTTGTTATATCATTTTAGAGCCATTAAAGCAAAATTTAGCGATAATATATGTATAAAACATCCATACATGGGTGTTTTGAAACAGATGCCGCCTGGTCTATACATATATACTACTTACCTCCTACTATAACTAATATAAAATAAATTAGCGATATCCTTAAAACGCCTCTCATGTCTGAAAAAAAAAGAATACATATTACTTAAAATCACATTGAAATTTAGGAATTGGGGAATAAATATTATATTTTTTATATGTCGAAATGATCGAAGAAAACAAATAAAATTTGCTTTATTAAATTAAAAATATAGTATTTATTTTTTGTGAGACCAACGATTGCAATCTACAAATTTGATATTTCTTTATTGTATTATAATGACTTTTATCTTCAAATAATAAACATGGCACTTAAAATTTATCAACGTTGCTTCTTCTGTAACAATTGATGGATTATCTTAAATATAAGCAAAAAGGAAGCTATTATTAAAAAAAAACAATTTATTTCTAATACCTATAAAGAATATATCGAAATAACGAAACAATTCCACGAGAATACAATATTAATCACGAGTTACATAAAATTTAAAATACTATAGTCTGTTTAGAAATGAAAGAGAATAATAAAAGCTTATTATGTATGCAAATCGTAAATAAATGTAGTACTGGTGCTTATATTCAATATTTTTATATTATGTATTATCGGTATAGATGAGGTGTACTTTTAAAAAAACTTTGTGTGACCGGGTTGTACTAAATTGTAGCAGGTAGCTAAAATTTAATCCCCGACAATCCGTCTTTGTCTATGCCGCTTCAATTTCTCGGTCCATTTCTCTTATAAGTAAACAATATAAAAACAGCATTTCAAAACATGAGGCTACTTTAAGCATCATAACCGGGTTAAGAGGGTTTTTAGTAATTCAAATAAAATTATTCAATATTATTATCAAAATATTTATTTAAATTTAATGAATAGACTTTTATTCCACACAAAAATATATGTATTTTGAAAATTCAAATTATGGTGAGTAAATGTAGTGTTGTATAAATGTACAATAAAGAAAATAAAAAAGTAGGTATATTAAAATTCATCCTCTGAATATTCTGATGAATTATCTTCGTCTCCTAGATTGATAACGATAGGTTCCACAGTAACGTCAATTAAATTATCGAGTTCCCACATTTTCTCCTCTTCTTTTTGTACATGATGTATACATCTTTGCCAGTTATCTGCAGTTACTCGTTCCAAGGAATTTTTTAACAAAATTTTCACGTCACTTAATTTAAACGTCGTATTATTTCGCGCTACATCTCCTTTTACCTGCGCCCAGACTAATTCGATTGGGTTAAGTTCACAGTGATAAGGTGGTAACCGTAGTACCGTTATTTGGCGATTTGTTGCCATTTCATCGATAACATATTTTTTCTGATCTTTATTAAGATTGACAAGTGTCAAAAGTTCCTTTTTCACCATATTTGTTTCAAAAGAAATGTTTTTTCCGGATAACCATTGAATTATATCGGCTTTCCTCCAAGCAGTCGTAGGCGTCCGCTCGGTCTGCCGTGAATGGTAACTGGCATTATCCATGACAATTACAGACCCCGGAGGAATAAGATCCAACATCTGTGTAAAATACTCTTCGAAAACATCTGCGTTCATGTCTTCGTGATAGTCACCTGTATTTTTAGATTCAAATAAAAGTAAACCGCCATCTACAAAACCACTGGCACTACCTATATGTGTCACTATTAATCTTCGCCCTTTACCTGAAGGTGCCTTGAACCCTGTTGAAAGTCCATCCAAAAATGCTTGTCGAAAACTTTTTACATTTTTATCTTGCCATACTTTTGTTACAGTATATCCCTCGTTGACCCAAGTTTCGTCTAGATAATAAATATTCCTCCCTTCGTCACGGAATTTTCTAATTGATCTTAAGTAGGATCTTCGCCAACAAATAATTTCATCTTTATCGATAAGAACTGACTTCCTGTTCTGCTTTTCCCAGCAAAAATTCAACTCTCGTAAGACGGCCCATAATTTGCTTCTACTGATTTTTGGCAAATCGTTGTCCTCTGAAAGTTCACTTAAAATTTTGTTTAGCGTTGGTTATTTCTTTTTTAAAATAAAATGGGTGTACTTTTCTGCGAATGACATTTGTGAAGTAATCATCTATAACGACTTTTGACATCCCTGTAGATGATTTTGGGGGATTTACAGTATCTTGTTCATTTTTTGTTTCTTTTAAAAGTCTGTAGATAGTCGATTTTCCAATCCCTGTCATGTTTGTTAGCATTAGTGTTACCCGATAATTACCTGAAACGAAATATTACCACGTCCATGGCCGGTTCTTATCTCGGGGTTTTATTACTCTCTTTCATTTCCAAACAGAATATAGTATCTTAGGCTTAACTCCCTGTGCTTAACTCCTATAATACTGAAAAGATAAATGAACTAAATAATGCATCGTCATAACAACACATTATCGTAGCAATTATAGATTGCTTCTTGGTCATATATTTTTCTAGATGAGATTTTTCCTCAATTTAATAACGGCAGTATGGATTCGTAGAAGATTTTATTGGAATCAATGTATGCTTGCTATTATCATAATAAGCAAATTGAAGTTAGTGGTCTGTTTATGAATCTCTCTGAAGTTGGTTTAGATAGTTTTTGTATTTATGAACAAAAGCTTTCACACTTATGGATATAACAGGAATTTTTTATGGAAGGCTTAACTGGTGGTACACTCGTGAATATATGGATACAGTACATTTTTCCATCCATAGTCTGTAGGTCTGTTGTGGACCCCCGAGATCTTAGAGTTCTTGATCAAACTTTGCTGCACTTCTACGAAACCAGTATTGTTCAGTATGTAGTTCTGTTAGTAGTATTTCTGTTAATCTGTGAATTCGGTTGGCCTTTTGTTCAAGGGTTTCTTGCCACCATTTTCGGGTCTTATCTTCCACTCTATGAGCAATACGAGTACTACAGGAGTTTAAGGGTTGAATATTTAGGTTGTAATCAATAACTGAAGCTTTTTCAGCTGCATTTGTCGAATGACATAGTATGCAGCGTGATTGCAATTTGCTGTGACTTAAGGAAGCAGAAAATTAGTAGATATAAATCATGAAACAAAACGAATTTCGATATTTCTAAAAATTTATTTAAGTATTTGACGTTTCTCTAACCAAATTTAATCATATATGACTTATGTATGTATTATTCAAATTGACTTGTTGTATTTCTAGGTACTTATTAGTTATTATAACAGTACAACTATATTGCTTTAAACTATTCCATTATTGTTATTTCATATAAATTCTAACATTTCGATGCCTTTTTTGAATAACGATTTATCTTTGGTCTCAAAATAAGCTTCAATTTGGGCAATCACTTCTTCATTGCGGCCAAATCTCTTTTTAGGTCTACAAACAGGTGTTAGTCACTGGGAGCCAAATCTGGAGAATACGGTGGATGGGGAAGCAATTAAAAGTGCAAATCGTGCAATTTTGCAATTGTTGCGACTTGTGACATGGTGCATTATCCTGATGAGTTCTTATTTCCTTCATTTGGGGTCGTTTTTTCACAATTACTTCCTTCGAACGCACCAATAACGCCATATAATATCCGCTATTGATGCTTCTTGCTTTGTCAAGGTAATCAATTAATAAAATAACTTGCATATCTCAAAATACGGACGCGAAAACCTTGCCAGCTGACATATGCGGTTTTTGGTTGTTTTGGGCAGCTTTCGCCAGTTGCTGTCTACTCTGCATATTGCCGATATGACCCTGGAGTATAGCGATGCATCCATGTTTCATCCATTGTCACATACCATATGAAAAAAAAGCCTTTTTATTGCTCTGAAACAGCTCCAAACAACGCGCTGAATCGTCCAGGCGTTGCTGTTTTTTTTTTATCAACTATGCGTAAACGCTTCGAACAGAGCTTTATCATATGTTGCGTTCATCACGTTGATCGCTACCTGAGCTATCACTGATCGGTGTGCTGAATGAAACAATTTGAGGGGAGCGCTCCAGAGCGAACAGTGATCAGCCGCCATTTTATATATCAAAAAAAATTTATGATACTTGATACATGATCAGTGATCATAATCACAGAACATAAATAAATAAGTAATTACTTATTTCTCATGTTTATAAACATACCTGAAATGCTCGTCGTGACATCCGAAAATGTTCTTTAAACAGATCATTTGTATATTGAGGAATCGTAACTTCAAAAAAATTGGTTGGCCCCTTGGTTCCACTCTGCCCTCGTTTGGAAGTGGTTGCATCAGTTGTTGGGCTACTTGACCAATTATATTTATATTTAAATAATCATCTGCCTCCATAAGCAGAATTCAGATCTTGTTCCATTTTCAGCGTTTGAATAACACAAATTTTAAAATTGAAAAGTGAGGTTATTGTTAGGAATTACATTAATCACATCTACACAAAGCACGTTCAGCCGACTTTAGTGATCATGACCAAAATGATAACTGATCTCTCAGTGATCGCTACTGCGTGATGAACGCAACCATTGACAAGTGTTCATGCAAAATGGTGAGAACGCTGCCTTCTATAACGTATCAGTTATCTCACATAACTCTAATTTACGAACAGCCAAAACTAATTTATGGACTTTTTTATGTTTTCTAGAATAACTGCTGCATTTGAACGACCAGAGCATTCAGCGTCATCGGTATTTGTACGGCAACGTTTAAAATCGGCAAACCACTTTTCTACTATTTGTGTCGATGGAGCAGAGGCCGAATAACACTTGTCAAGCCATTGCTTTGCTTGAGCGGTGTCTTTTTCCATTAAACACAAATTTATTTACGCACGAAACTCACATTTTTCCATTACAACTACACTGAAACCCATAGATCTAATATACCATAGATCTAATGTACTATTAGATCTAATATACTATTAGATCTATGCTAAAGCCACTGTAACTTTAGAAGTAAACGTCAGATTGTCATGAAATTTTGGCACGTATCATTTGAAGGTTAATACTTCCTAAAATCATAGATCTTACTATATTGGATATACATATGTTAAAAACCATATAGATTTGTCAATAGTTACTATTTTTTTAAACATTATTTCGTGGCATTTGTGCTTGTAATAGTTATAACTACGCCATTGGTTGTTACAGTTAAATAATGCAATCAGTCTGTATATCTCGTAATTTGTATAATACTCGCATTATGGGGATCTTCGTTATCTTAAGGGATGCAAGGTCGGTCTTGTTAGGACAAAGCAGCGGAATTTCGTCACGAATTACATTCAGAAGAGAAATTTGACCTAGCTTTCTTCGTTTTGAAGTTGTCGAGGAAAAGCTGAATCCAACGTTACCACTTTTACAAAAAGTGTTTTTAAAACAAAACATCCAGCTCAAATGAAATTTTAGCATTTTATTAATATTTTTATTTAAATCGACGTTTATGGATATAAAAATACAATTTTTGAATGCTTGAGACTCACTGATTAATTAGTTTTAAGCATAAAGGCTCCGTTTTATACGAAAAATGCTTTTTTAGTTCTCTAAATCTTGATATTGTCATCGAAAATTTGTTTCAATGTCAAAATTTTGTTGGCAAAACATTGTTTCTAAAAGTGGATAATTTGGTATTTCGGTCAAAAAGCAAACCAGGTCAAAAGAAAAAATTGAATTTGATTACTTCATCTTCATCTTACGCCACGGGTAAAATACAACCGAAGTTAAAATTTTTTAGTTTTTCTCTGATAACTTTGAAATAAAAAAATGATCAAATCCTTCTTCAACATTCGTCATTAAATTCTCAACATTGCCCAATTTAACGAACCTGGTATCTATTAAGATAACCTAGATAGCCAAGGTGGCACTCGATAAACGGACATCCTGTATATAAGGAAATGTCTATTAGAATTTACATTGAAATGTAAAGATCAAGAAATATACACATAGTCAACAATTCATTATTTCTCGCAAACATCCTAAGTACCAGAAAAATTTAAATATCAATTTTTATCATGACAGATGTTGGAATTGGAAATATAGACGGATTATTTATCTAAAGCGGCGTTTACATTAGGCAACTTCTGGTCGAACGACTAAGTTGATCGACTAAAAGTCGTCTACGATCGCCCATGTAAACCCGATTTCAACCGAGCCTGGGTGACTACCGGTCGTTCAACTAGAAGTTGACATTGTGGCTACTTTTGGTGGAAAAACTCGGTCGTTTCAACTAGCAGTCGACCGTCTAAACACTCCCGAATTAGTTGACAGTCGATTAAAACAGATATTTCTGTTGTGGTTCGTAAAAAAGCAGGCAAAATGTCTAAATTAAATTGGACTGGAAGTAAAATCATTAAATTTATAGATCTTTATCAACAGAATGAATGTATGTGGAACAATTCTAGTGACTCATATAAAAACTGTAATTTGAAGAAAACGGCGATAGAGGCAATAATAGAAGAAATGAATTTCGAGGGATTAACCGTTGCTGTTGTGAAAGAAAAAATTAAATCTATACGCACAATTTATCGCCGTGAACTTTCTTTACGTTTCACACGCGCCATCTTCAACGATAAGAATGTCGGCCGACAACGATGAAAGTGTAAACCTTTTTATCGAACGACCTCAGATCGATCAACTCGATCGACCGATCAGAAGTTGACTAATGTAAACGCCGCTTAACAATGTGTAATAATAGCCGTGGATCAAAATAGGTTTCCATCCTAAAACATTAAAATGCATTTATGCACTAAAATTAATAAAACCTTTTTTTATACAGGATCATAAGTAGTTTAATGTTGGATAATTTTTATTGCCCACTTTTTATTAGGTGTGTTTTTTATTTGAACCCTAACAAAGAAATTCAAAACTAAATGCAATTAGGTAATAAATATTTTGAAACCATGCAACACTTACTGAGGTATTTAACTCATATCCATTTAGCAAAACGTCCATAAAGAAACAGATCACACTGCACTAAATTCACCTATCACTTCACTTTCTGTAGAATCGCAGAAACTAACTTTGTTAATATTATTCGACTATTAATTTGTCCTATCTCAGATACGTTATCTCCTTTGTATAACAAATTTTAGCAATTATCGATCAAATAAAATTGCAAACAATACTCTCTTCTGATTTATTATTAAAAATGTTATCTTGTCATGGAGATAACTTCTCGATACTGATAACGATGACAAATACGATAAAAATAGGTTTTGATTTGCGATTTCAGATCACTACTCTTGGGAAGGACAATGAATCACTAATATTTTTTGCTAGTGTTTGACTATTATTTTTAAGTTATTTAAATCTAGTCTACTTAATAAAAATGACCAAAACTCATTGCAAAATGACCGTCGAATATTTAAAATTACCAATTTTTCTATTTGCTGATGATTCAAAATGTTTCTCAACAATTTGTTCCATATTTGATTGCCACAATAGGCAGTATGTCCTTATTAATCTTGTGCACAAATAATGGGATGTCCCTTAATACAGAGTTATGCCGTTCAATAAATTTCATCAGATCCAGAAATAAAATAAGCACTACATATTCTATAGGTAGACCAATTCCAAAATCAGTTGCAGTAGTGAGAGATCTGGGAATTACCCTCGCCATCAGCTTGAGTTTCAATCAACAAATCACAAAAATTATTACGAAATCAATTAATTTGTTAGGATTTTTTATAACATGTAATCATCATTTCACCGAAAGGCGACCCTTGAAAATTTTGTATTCTGCACTAGTAAGCAGGGCCGCGTTAAGGTATGTTGGTACCTTAGGCATACTTTTTTGGCCGCCCCTCTTCATCATTACACTTAACACCCAACCTAAATAAGTACAATAGACCAGGACGGATCTGTTTTGAGGTGGATGTGAGAAGGGGCAAGGTAATTTTTGCTGGAATACGTTCAGTACATAATAAAAGTGTAGATCCCTAGATCTGCTGGGTGAGGTCCGGAACATTTTCAAAATTGCAAAAATGTTTAAAAAATGTAAAAAAATCCCTATTTTATCTGACTTTTCTACTTATATATTGGAACCTATGCATTTTGGAAGAATATTGAACAGGAAAAAAGTTTTAGAATTGAATTTTGCACAATATACTGTAAGTTAAAAATGTTTAAATTTATTACCGATATTGCAAAATAGCAATAATTGATGAAAAAATGCAAAATAATCAAGTTTCTTGGATAATTTTTTAAAATATTTTAATTGCTTCGAGGGCATTCTAATTTTGGTAAAAAAAACTTTAGAGTATAATAAAATAACACATCAAATTTCATTAAAATCGGTTCTATAGTTTTCGCAAAATTATTTTTTGAAAAAAATTTTGAAATAAAATTTTCTGATTTTCCAAATATTGCATAGCCTTAAATAAAGCACCTAGATACTTGAAAATTTTTTCACATATTTTATCAATTTGCAATTTCGTTTTTTTCAAAAATTATAATTTTAAAGTACTCCGAAAGACGCTTCTTTAAAAAAAAGAACGAAGAAATTTTGCCCCTGAGCAATTAAAATATTTGAAAAAAAATAGCCAAAATAACTTGATTATTTTGCCTTTTTTCATCAATTGTTGCTATTTTTTTAACTTACAGTATATTGTGCAAAATTTAATTCTAAAACTTTTTTTCTCTTCAATATTCTTCCAAAATCCATAGGTTCCAAGATTTCCAAGATGTGTATAAGTAAAAAACTCAGATAAAAAGTAATTTTTTAAATTTTTTAAACATTAACTACAATTTTATTATGTGAGTTGTACTGAAGGTATTCCAGCAAAAATTATCTTGCCCCCTCTTACATCCAAGAAGTGGAATATTTCGACAGATCCTGGTCTACAAATAGTTTTGTAATTTTTGTTTTTAAATCATATTTTAATGTATTTATTTCACTCCTCTATTGTTTGTAAGATACATTGTTAAATTTTTATTTATGTTACATTTTTTATTAGAATTAGTATTTTTTTGCCGCCCCCTACCAGACTGCCGCCCTAGGCAGCTGCCTTTCTTGCCTAATGGATAAATCGGCCCTGCTAGTAAGACTTTGTCTTGAGTATGCTTCTTGTGTCTTATGCGTTATTATAATATTTATATTGAAATCTGCAACAAGTTCGGCAGAAATTTTTAAGGTATGTTGCTTTTAAAACAAATTGTTATCTTAACTTTGATCTTAATTATGCAGCACTTGAACAAGAATTAAACACTGAAATTCTAGTTCGTTGTTTTCTTAGAGATATAAAATTATTTTATAACATAGTTAAAACTAAACTCTCATATCCTGATTTACTGGAAAAAATCAGTTTGCACGATTGTGCCACAAATATCAACAAGATCAATTGACAAGAAGCCAATAAGAATTGACTAATACTGATTTATAATTCATGCTGGATCAAATGACCCCTTGAAAATTTCCGATGGGCTTGTAGTCTATATCACTTCTTCTGTGTTAGTCACTATTTTGTAATGCTCAAACGCCTCTTGTGTTTGAGCATTACTTTATTAAATAACTACAATGTTTTGTATTATACACTTTTAATACAAGTTAGTTTTTTTGTTGATAAATTGCATACAGTTTATGTTAATCTCAAACGAATTTAAGCCATAGAAAATACTGTTTCTAAACCGATATAATAAATATTTGTTTAATCAAATATAACTAGAACAATAATACCTGGTTATGAAGATATTGCATATTTAAAAAAAATGTTTAGTCCTGAGAGAGATGACGTAATACTCAAGTTGTCACAGCACCACGACATCTTTGTTGTGTGACTGGGAAAACAACACAATAAGATCAGTCCTATTTATTCAGTTAAAATCTTGGGCAGTATCTATCGTTCAAATTTTCTTTTTTAAGGGATAGAAAAATATTTTTGATAAAGCAAATGAATGAACTGAATTTAATGAATGGTATCAGTTTTGTACTTTTTGACGTGAATAGAAAATTAATAGCATTATAAATTTGTTTTTTTATGTAGGTAACACTTATTTTTCAAACATAAATATTTACGAAATGAGGCATCTTATGTCTTGGATGTTTGGTCCTGAAAATATTTCTTAAAAAAAAAACCTGTGGCGGAATGCAGCTTATTTTATGTTTCTAACGAAATTTCAGCATATCTTGGAGCATATCAATGGAGGAAGCACGCTTACGGCGACAGTGTAGACGAGTGACAGAGAGAGGAGAGAATAGTTTGGGTACTATCTTCCTCTCTAGCACAGGCATGATTGGCTAATGTAACTCCTTGTTCAACGATTAGACAGAGAGCTACAGCGTCTACACTGCTTCCTCCATATATGCTGTAATAAGCATATAGAGAACCTTCATAAATGTTTACATGCCATGTCACCGCCCTAAATCTTGGTCACGTGGCTTGTAATCATTTATGAAGACTTTATAGAAGCTATACTCTTCAAATTATTTGGTGATGAAAATATACATTATCGTGGCCAGGTTTCTACATAGTAACATTGTTGCAATATTAAACAATATTATGATACTGATGTAATAAGTTTTTCAGACATTTCAGTTGGATTCGAAATCCAGTTTTAGTTAAATTTGAACAAATTGCTTATTATTTCTTAATACTTTTGCCTCTAGACGAAAGTATTTAAGAAAATATATACATTTCCCATTCGACACTCCGTACGTGCGGGATAAAGATTAGTATCTATCTGGCGCTACTCTAACGGATAAAAAATAATTGGTAAAAAATAACATGCCACTGATAGCATAGTACAAAATTATAAAAAACTCGATCATATTGGAGAGAATTAATTTTCACCTAAAATAAAACATCCAGAATATTTTAATGGCTTTATCTAAGGTTACTAAGGCCATCGTAATCTAGAGTCAGAGGTCTTCCAGTTCAGTCACGAACTTCTTACCGATTAAACACAATAATTCAGTAGTGTCGGTTCATCCAGATCCCACACCTTCAAAAAGTAAGTGATTTTTTAAATGATTTATTTTTTTTTTAATTAAATTTTTTATTCTACGTTAACTGCTTACAGAAAAATAGAGTTCTTTACTGAAAAGAATGACAAACCTTTTGGTCAACTTAGAATTTTGTACAAAAATGAATAAGAAACTGAAATGCTAAATGCCTTATAATTTTATAATACAGTACCTATTTGTAAACTTTTTCGTTTGGGGGTCATCTATGACAAAATTTTTGTACAATCTATTTTTCCCAGAATATTTTGCAACCGGTATGATAAACATAATTATGACATTTGGATTTAGTTACTTTTCTAGAATTAAATGTTGAAAATACGGAAAATTGCATAAATTGACATAAAGGAATTAAAATTTAGATCTTTGAGAAATTATAATAATTAATAATTTAGTTAATTAATTATTTATTTCATTTATACGGGATGTCCCGGTTTATTAGTATACAGACAATGAGCATAACAGTAAATGACAAATGAAGGTCAAATATTTTTTTCTAAACAGGACCCAATAACTTGTATATTTTGGTGTGGATTTTTTGAAGATTGTAGCGTTATTAATGTTGTTTTAAACTCCTCAAAATTTGTATTTTTCAATAAATTATAATATGCAATTTTCGAATCTTACATGCAAATTTCAAAATGTACCAGTTTCTGATATATTTCCATTTACTTCAATGATTTTATTATTTAACGTATTCTTTATCTAATTCTTTGTAATATCGAACAATTTTGCAAAATCTCTAACCCAATTAACCCTGTATAAATACTAATTTTAATAATTCGGAAAATATTGTAAATCTTATTTAACTTTCCTCCAAGAATGACTATTATTTTTATATTTTGTATTTCCCTTTCAACAAAATGTTTAAAGCCACTAAGTTAATTTTTTAATATTTCTCAACAACGCATTGCTACAGTACCATTCCCTACGTTTTCAGATAATAATAATTTACCCAGATTAAGATCTGATGACCACTTTTTATTCATAACTTAATTGGTTATTGAAAAAAATATGGTATAGGTATTAGAAAAGTCTTATATAGTTGGCCTATAAAGACAACAAAAATTGGGAAGTCTTGTTTCACGACCTTAAATGTTATTTTTTAATGTAATTAATTTGATTATCTGTAATTTGCGGTATTAGCAGTCTTTATTTCCACAACGGGAAAAATATATTATTTAAATGTTTAAAATATTATAAATAATAATAATATAATAATGATTTTAGTATGCACAGGTTGAATTGGCCGCAAAATTATGTAGGTATAGATACATTTTCGGTTAAACAGTTCAAATTCCTCATGAAAATAATTTTAAAACTATTGTTTGTAATTAGATAAGCGGGATTTATGTGAACTTTTCCGCTTGTTATCGTTGAAAATATATGAAATTTATCAAACGTTAGTAAGCAGTGCTATAAATATTTGGTATTCGAGTGCATGTGCACTAAACTTTGAGAAATTCAATATACATAATAATATTGTTTATTGACATGAAACGGTATTGTCACAAAGAACAAGGTCAGGTCAAGTGATTTCTTGGCAGGTGGTTTTATTTGGAAATTTCCAAAAAACATTCGGAACTTGTAAAATTTGCCATGAGTAAATTTACTAATTTTGGCAGCAAGATTATAATTACGACATTGACTATTATAAATGTAATTAGGAAAAGTGAGAAAAACCAAACTATTCCAAATTGGTCACACCCAATAAAACATGCAATAAAATGATAAAAATTAATAATCTTGCCAATAAAATAGGATAGATTACAAGGAATTCCTGATGTGTTCCTTTATCGTCATCTTTTTTACTTCTTCTATACCTACCTATCTACTATATTTGTACAGTGCTATAAATTCTTAAGGGGGTCGTTTTTATGCATAATTTTCAGTGAATTGATAGCAGTTTTTTGAAGAGGGTTCTAGAAAATCTAAGCAACAATATCTTGAGGGTTGCTTTCGCTGTACAGCAAAAATAAAACGCTCTCTCAACGGTATAAATAAACTATTTTATTGAAAACTAAGCTTGCGAAAAAGACGTGTTGTCGGTTCGACTGTTTGCTGGAGAGTCGTCTTGGCGTGGAGTCGCTCGCAAAAGGACCTGGTCCTTGGCGCCAATCTGACGGGGTCGTCTTCCGGGAACCCTGGTGCATCCGGGCGGCGTCTCGCTGGCGCTCTTGACGATGTACTTAAAAATGGGTTACTTGCGAACATGTGTCAATCTCTTCACTGAACCAGTTATACAAGCTTTCTCCAGGGTATAAGACTGTCTAAGCTGATAATACATTCAAAATAAGAAAAAAAATATATTTTTACTTCTTGCGTTTATTATTACATTTCCTGAACTTTACACGCTTGTTGAATATACAGATAATCGCTACGGTATTATAAACACTATCACACCCCGTAGAATGCTTTTATAAAACTTCATGAATTAATCATAACTATTGAGTATTTTTACAAAATTCTCGACAAATCCATGATATTTCACTACGAAAAATTATAGAAATTTTTGTATTTCAACATTTTTAAGGATTAGATGGATTTTCTTGTTATATCATTGTTTTACTAAAAGTGCGATTTTTTGTCTATAAAACGTCAGCCTTAGTATATCGCTTAAGACGTCAATGGTTTTCAAACTCTTTTGAAGGTGCCACCCCCTGTAAGATCAGATTTTTGCTTCTCTTGCCTTCTGCTCTACCATACCTAATCTCAATGAAAAATTTAAAGTACTGAGAATAAATATGGTCGTACGTATACAATGTGTTTTAGATATTTGTGTTAGTTTCAACAACAGCATTATATTAAATATTTTTAAATTTGTTTTTAAAATTTATCAAAAACAAAATTATCTGCAAATGTAGGTAAAAATTATGTATCGAAAATTCAATAAAAGTCTTATGTTACATCGCATCTTCCGGCAACAAAAACTTTTTTCTAGAATACGTAAGGGTAAATTTGTAATTATCCTTACTTGAAAATTGTTCTTATATTAAATATGTCATCGAGTTTGGTCCATTTAAAACAACGTCCTTGAATATTTCTTTTCATACGCGATATTAAAGAAAACATTTCTTTCTTACAAGTTTAAATCATTTTCAAAATGAAAGAGTGCAAGAGATGACCCTGAGCACCAATAAAGAGGCTTTTAAATTTTAGACCGCTTAATCTATTGGGCAGGATGTAAGGTCCCAACAAAAAATCCTTGGCAACTCAAAAACAGACATATTCACGGCACACTTTGTAACAAGTAAATAAATAAATTAAGCAAATCTCGAACCTATTCATGAAAATGTTTTATTTCTGATTAAACAAAGCGAGATAGGAAAAAAATTAAAATAACAAAAAAGTTGTATTTTTGATAGCTAAATGTGAGAAAAATTTCAAACTTACCAAAAAGCAGTGGCGTACCATATTTTATTCTATTTTTATCAAGCTGGTATCTTGTTGTGACGCCACTGGAGAAAATAGGACAAATTAAATGAGAAAATGAGTATTATTATTACAAACCAAGTTGCCAAGTTTCAACAAAGTCTAAAAAGGGGTTTTCGTTTTACGAAAAAAAAATCAAATCTCATTTTAAACTTGAACACTCTTTAAATCGAAAACGACGTATCTATACATATACATATGTTAACATGAACTTTTTTTTTAAAGGACTTTTAGTACAAGTTGTGAAAGTCCTGCTACAAAAAACGCGGACACCCTGTATGTATTTTTATTCAGTTTATTAAATCTATAGTGCCTCCTGCGATCTCTTTCGTCACCCTACAAGGGGTCGCCAACACACTTTGGGGACCACTTCATTTTACAATCCTTTTTATTACAAATTTTTCACAGCCGCTGTTAAAATATTCACTGGTTTTATTGGCAAAATATATTCAGTGATACGTTTTCACGTTGTATGTATATGTGGTTTTATGGTAGACATAATTGTGTGATAACTGAGAGGCAGATAAATTAAAAATACTTATTTATTATTTCACGATAATGAGTTTCCTCGCGACTTATTGAATTTAATTATTTATAATGTCGTCATTACTGCATGATTTGCACTGAAATAATAAATATAGCAATGTGATAGATGGTGCAATGAACGTTCACACTTTATTATCGACCATAAAGTATTGAATTGAATCAGATGATTTAATAATAGTGGTTTAGAAAAATTTACCTTCTACTTACGGTGCAGATCAAAAATATTTGTTTCGCTTGTATGAACCAAAATAAGACTACGTGGAAGTGCAAAAACGTGATTTTTTGTTAAATTATTTATTACAAAAAAAATAAACTGAAATAATTCACCCTTTTTTCGTTATTTAACTAAAAAAATTAACTGCCCGTAGATAGTGGTAGAGAGAACAACTTTTTTCCAAATAAGTAATGTTCATCCAGAAACCTCAATTCGTGCCGCAGAGTATGATTTAGGTATTTCACGAGAGTCCATTCCAACTAATGATATGCATCCATACAAATTTAAGCTACTTTCTGCTCTTCATCCGTGTGACGCCGTGCAACGTGTACAATTTTGTGAAACGATGTTAGTGCGATACCAAGGAGATCCACAATTTTTGCAACATATTATATGGACAGACGAGTCAAAATTTACTAGAGAAGGTATTTTTAATAGCCATAATACCCATTTGTGGTCATCTGAAAATCCTCATGTTATCCGGGAAAGAAACTTTCAAAATAAATTTAGCGTAAATGTTTTTTGTCTAATTAAAGATAACCAAATTTGTTACCATATCTACGAAGAAAATTTAAATGCCAAAAGATATCTCAATATTTTGCAAACGGTTGTGGCAGATTTTTTAGATGATATACCTTTAGACCAACTAAGGAAGTGTTGGTATCAATTAGACGGGGCTCCACCTCACTACCACAATCAAATCGATCAACAGCTGACTGAAATGTTTGAAGATAGATGGATGAGACGCCTAGGACCGTGGAATTGACCAGTGAAGTCTCCCGACCTACTACATCAGATTTTTATGTTTGGGGAGTAATAAAGCAAAAAGTTTATTCTACACCCGTTGCTTCAAAAGAGGATTTGATTGCTCGAATACGAAGAGCGTTCCATGAATTGCCTGCAGCTGAAATAGCAAAGGCGGTGACTGATGGTGTTATCTCTAGAATCCACAAGTGCTTAGCTGTTAATGGGGGTCATATCATGAACACTTATGACTTTTTTAAGTATACATAATTAAAATTGTGTATATGTATGAAGTTGATTTTTTAGAATTCTTCTTAACTTTATTCTGCTCATTGGTGGAAAATTGGGATATGTCTCATTAAAAACTGTAATTGTTCTGCTTAGAATCCCATCGCAACGTCTGTGAATAAATAATAATAAATAACTGGTGACAGTTTAGTTGATTGTTTTGAAGTTTTGCTAAAAATTCCACAGCTATCCTCGCAAGAAATTACATGATTTTCGGTGATTACACAAAAAATAGTAGATAACTTAAAAACTAGAAGAGATAGGTATAGGGAACCCTAATACCGTTCGAAAATAAATAAAATTTTGTATCAGAATATAGAAAAACATAGAGCGTGTTATATTTAAAAAAAAAACACTTCTGAAGGTTTGAAGTTAACAAAACTCGGTATTAAATTTCTAACACTCTGTATGCAATTAAGCCACTTTGAAAGTATGGATGGGAAGCTTAGGGGTCTAGCTATCCCCCCTATAGATATTGTTGCTTTATCTTTCTTACTATAAAATACACATGGTTTGAAGCTAGTCACTGTTTCTCTCCATTTTTTTGAAAAAAAATAAATCTCTCGAAAACGGTTAATTTTGGGAATAGGAAACTTCATAAAAGTCCATCTAAAATAACATGTAGAATCCAAAATTGCAATAATATATAAGGTGTTCCATTTAAAATAAGCAAGTTGATGGCGACTTCCGGTATAACTGGAAGTGGTAGACACCCTGTATTTTACACACTACTAGGCCACAGTGACAATAAAATATTAAACGTATGAAAATAATTTTCTATGAACTTTGTATCTTGCAAGATATACAGGGTGATTCAAAAAACCGCTGACAGACTTCTAGGGTAAGTAATACTTGAAAAATTAAGACGAAAAGTTTTAATAAACATAGGATCGCAAATGCCTCCTTAACGAGATACAGGGCGTTAAAATTTCTGTAAAATTAAAGCGTAAAAATGACAAAAAGAAGCTTATAATCTAGTTTACTTAACTCACTTGTACACATTGACATTAGTGACAGGCGATGTTTAATTTTATTTTGAACAGCACAAACCTACTATGCGAAACTAAAATGAATGAAAATAAAATTGGATTTATAAATTTTCTACAAAGGTGTTTCTCTTAAAAATGGTTGCTTTAATCCAAATTTTGCAAAAGACCAATTTGATAGACAATTGAACACTTTACACGAAAATAGTGCCCGTTTGACAAAATTAGCAGTGGCGTAGAAAATATCTTTAAAAAAGGGTCACGTCTCTACGCCACTGCTGCTCATAAAATTTTGAGCAGTACATCAAACATTGGTCTTAAGGTGCTAACTACGCATAGCAAATTTGAAATAGATATGTTCAGGCATTTTGGAATTATTGCAGACAATGTTAAATTTTACGGAAACTTTGACGCCCTGTATCTCGTTAAGGAGGCATTTGCGACCCTATGTTTATTAAAACTTTTCGTCTTAATTTTTCATGTATTACCTACCCTAGAAGTCTGTCAGCGGTTTTTTGAAACACCCTGTATAATGTTATAAATTCATTTTTTAAAGAATTTTGCCTGTGTATCCAAAAATCAACAATATATACTGAATTTTAGTGGGCATATCATATTGATGGAAGCTCTAAATAATCTTGTTTGCGTACTTTTAGAAACTTTGACAAAATTAATTAAAAACATCATCATAACTTTAATGTCTTGTATATTGAAAGCAGAAAATAATTTTTTTACGTTCTATTATTCTAAAATAGTCTATTTTTTAGACAAGAAATTATATTTTCTGATCAGAACAACAGGACGAAAGTGATATTAATATCACTAACCTGTACTAAAATACAGAAAATTTACTTTACGTTTATATCTATAGTATTTATCCTGAACAAAATATTGGATCCATACAAACATGAAAAGAATTTATCTGATAAATATTTTGCACTTCATTTTGATCTACTAATTGCACAACAATTTACAGTATCAAATACCACTGATACTCAGATTATTTTTCCAGTAATACATAAATTATACGAGTACCTTCAATATTCTTCCAATTTAACGAGTTCTCTGAACATTTATATGACGAATTTGTAAAAATTGTTGTCTGTTATTAGCGTTTTAATAGTGGTTCCCTAACTGGGTTTTATATAAACAAATACATTTTGAATATGTGTGTTTAGTAATTTATTTTTATTCCCGATACAAACATAATTAGTACATAGCATTTGCTTCCAAAAATGTGAGTACACTGATAAAATTGGCCGCCAATTAAAAAAAGGCGAAAATATATAAACAAATAAATCAGGTCCTTCTAATTGCAGCTAATTACTTATGTCCACAACCATAACATTATCAAAATATCACTTTTCAACTCAACTATTGCACTTATTTTCGTCTGTTTAAACAATTGCATTTGCATGTGGTCATCACGCTACAATCATGTCTTGTACCGTTATAAACTTGTACTCAATATAATTTTCCTTTAATTGCTTCATAGAATCGCCAACTTTTTGCTTACAGTTTAATTAAATCTCTTTAAAAGAAGCGTCTAATTAAGAAAATAATTATAGCTGAATTGTAACGATTTATATCCGTTTGGTTTTGTCTTCGATGGATTGATGTGTCATACGTATGCGTAGACTTCTGTATAGTTAGTAGAACTACTAAAAGATACACTGTACTGGTTAAAGTCCATCTAGAAACCTCTGTACCGCTGTGTGTGAGGCCCGTTAGTCTTTGACTCGTAGCTATTATTCGTATGGTCTTATTGTTTATTGAATTTTATAATATGTATTTCCTACTACTTTGACTGATTTAAATCATGAGTTCTAAAGCAAAAGAGGAAAATTTCTGTTTGTCTAAATTTACAGATGCTCTCAAAGGACGTAGAGGAGCTTATCCAGTTTGGTGAGTCACTTTTTTTCAAGTCTTTACAAGAATTTTGGATAATATGTATATATTATATTTTACTAATCTTTTACTAATCTTTTCACTTTTCAAGGATGTGATATCTTCCTTCAATATCCACAAAAAAAAAATAATTCTCTGCAAGTTATTCCTTATAGTAACATTCAAATTTTGGGAGCATAACTACACTCAATTCCAAGACTGAAAAACATACAAGTGATGGGATGATCTTTACTTGTTCAGAAGATACAGGCCTACAACATTATGAAATTTAATTGGTTACACTTAAATTTATCTTCTTTCACAAATGCTTAATTAGTGGTATTCGAAAATATCTTCCTTGTTAAAGACAAGCCTGTGATCATATGATGATAGTTGAAGTGAACACACCAGTGGGAGCTCGTGGTCGGTTTGTTTGGGAGGGCTAAATGTAATTGATAGCACCAACACTTCGCAATTAATAAATTATTCTTTTATCAAGCAGCATTAAAATACGAGTGTAACTATGCTTCTGCTTCTCGAACAATTAAATGTAGTCGGTTATATAATTCTATATTACAAAATTACAGTAGAAAATAATAGTTAATAGCAAAAAATCCTAATTTATTATTATTTACCAAATTATCAACGGTCATCCTACACAAGTACACCTTATGATCCTGATCCGAAAGCCTACGAAGAGCAATGGAGGCTAGCCTACGTTGCTTTCGTTAGAAAGTCGTATGAATCTAGCGTAACGTAGCCGCAAATCGAACTGTGAGGGACATATTTATTTCAAGGTTGTTAGGATAAACTAACAATCTTCAATAAATACTAATTTGGGCATTAACATTTATAAAGAAAATTAAATTAATATTATAAAATGTTTTAAGGAGGCTTCGTTTCTCCTGCCTCCTTTAAAAAGCCGTATTTGCTTGTACCTCGGATATACTCGAAATGTCAAAAAATCTCCCATAGATTGGTGATCGAGTGAAAGACGTTCGAAGTCCGCATGTCTAAAAAAACAATCGGGACCAACGGTGTGTAACATCATAGAATAAAAAAGTGTTTATAACTCGAAAACGGTGCGTTGAATCGAAAAAATAATTGAAAAAATCTCCCCCACATCCTTGGTTCTGATTGTCCGTTCAGCGTTGAATGCAAAAGGTCCGAAGTCCGTATGTCGAAAATCAATTTTGGAAACAAGAGGTGTGTGACGTCATATAGTAAAAAGGCTGTAGGTATAACTCATCTGTACAATGCAAATTTTTTAAACATAGGTGTTAATATTGTACCGAATTGGAAGTCGACGCACAAATCTAAAAACGTTAAGTTCAAGTTTATGAATTCTCCCATTCAAAGGTGATATAAAATAAATAGTTAATTAGCTAAATTTATAATTTTAATTCTAACTTATTTTATTTAGCATTTATCACAAATGTGATTTCCAAACAAAAGATAAGTTCCATATCTCTTTAATTACATAATTGAATGCATTAAATTTATTTGGCTGTAATTATTTGGCAACAGTCACCTCTAGAATTGCCGCCTATTACCAAGTAGAAGAGTTACCATGCTAAATTTTAGTGCTAGATACCGGTTGACAAAAGCCTGCATCCTTTTCGGGTTGCCAATTTCCAGCATTTAACACGCAGTCTGTGGCAATAAGCTATATTGTCTGTGGTGTATCTGAGACACCTGTTCTCAGTTTCATTTGACTGACCACAGTATGTTTGTGTACACGCCTACTGTAATCAACTATCAAAAAACTAGGCTTAGTAAATTCAAACAAGTTTTTTGCCTTTGGCTCTTGGACTAATATGGTTTACAAATTCAAATCTATTTATTGACATTTCATAATTTCATAGGAACAAATAAAGGTTAATCTACCAATTAAAAAATTCGTTTTTCTGTACATATGTTGGTAAGGTTCATTTAAAATTTTAGAAAAAGTTTAATCAATTGTTGTCAAAAAACCGAAGAATTACTAACTAAACCTTTGTTTTATTATTTTTTTATGAATTAATAATTGTAATAACGATTTTAAACAATCAAGAGTCGATATCTAAATACTGCATCAAGACATTTTTAAGACAGCAATAATATACACTATATTAGATTGACTGATTTATCTAAATATATGTTTATAATCAATTAATATGCTAATTAGAAACAACATAACATTTGGTCATTTTTGTAGACATGTCTCATCTACAGATCAATAGTTCAATTGTTGATGAATCAACTTTTCCACATTTATAATCTTCCAATATCCTGTTAGTTCTTATCGAGTTTTGATGTACTTTGTATGTTTATATTATTATAATTTGGATGTAACCCGCGACTTTGATCTCTTATTTCGGCAGGTCTAGGATTATTTTGATTGCACGAAATTATCGCGTGTATGTGGGCGCAGGTTCAAATAAATATTTAGGAAAAATATGTAAAATGTTATCCAAATATGCTCCAAAGGCATAGTCTACAGTGTCTTGGAGATTAGACGATTAATTTATACCATATCTCTAGATAGACATCAAAATACGTAGATCATTCGTCAGTTGTCTGATGTATGGCGTTCTGATGAATTTTACTAAACCGGTATGTGTCTGGTGGTTCTACTAAGGAATGATTTCAGCTACTTATCAGATATTGTGGATGCGACACAATTCTGATTAGAGCCGTACAGTAGTTATTTCCCACAATGTCATTAATTATAATTTTTAATCATAAACAACAAATGTTTAAACAAATACCGAATAGCTTCGAATTCTTGGACTAATTAGTTCCTTCATCAAAAATATTACAAATCAAAGTACAAACCAAATCGGTCATTTTAAGGAAAATATAAACAATATTAATTTTGTAACAAATCATTTATTTTTATTAACGTAAACATCCTATTTAAAATGCCTTCTCTGTAGATAACAATAAATATAGACTTAGGGAAACAATGAAGTCGAGAATATTTGTGGCAGCCTAAGAAAATGTTTTTCTGCATGGCTTGGAATAGTAGATATAGTATTTCATATTTTAAATCATCGTCAAGAAAGTAACTGAAAATGTAGACAAAGTGCAGTCTATTGGTATATCCATAAAAGAAGGTTTTTTAAGATTCGTTTCCTTGAAATAGAAAATAACCTTTTCTGGAAGTACTTCAAAGTATATATTATCAAATCAATCATTTGATATTTAGGATGTTATCAGATATTGCAAATTTGAATAATAGAATATTTTTTCTAGATTCTAAGTCGCAGAATACAATAATATGTATTTTATCTAAACATTTGACTAGGGCTTTTTAGATACATTCATTTTCTTTTTAAAAACAAAAGAGAAAACAAATAAATAAGTTCATATTAATAGGTAAGATAATAATTATTGTTTCTGTAAACAAAGTGTATTAATTGTCAGTTTACACAGTTTAGCTGATTTAAAAATCTATACACAGGGTGTTTCAGAAAACAGAAAACAAAATTATTTTTTCATATCAACATGGGTCCGATTTCGCTTCGTTCCTTAGCTACAGGGTGCTATAGTTTTAAAATAAAATATGTTTTTTCCAAAAATCTAGATTTCCCCTTGAGGGAATTAAATGAAATTTGGACAACTAACTATTTACCACCAAATACACATTCCTAGGTATTATTATGTTGAACATGAATTACAGTACCGGACTTACTTGCAAGCCCTTGGATTTAATCAAAGAAAAAATTGGTTCTCCATTGATATTTCTAATTTATAATTACATGAGTTAAATTCTAGCTCAATTTTGATCAAAAATTGACTTACTATTTCTTCGCTTTTCCTCGAGTTTCGGTATTTTAAATGTAATATAAACTATATTTATTTATCTAGAATTAATTATGAATTGTAAACGTACCTACAATAAAAAACTCGATAAACATAATATGACGTTTTATAGGAAGTGTTGAAAATGTTCACCTTAAAATTTTACTTTCCGAGCACATTTAAATTAAAAATCTCAACGGAAAAGAGATGAATAATCTTGTTTTTAGATTAGGAATCTGCCCTCGAATGTTGGCTCATGTTTTCTGAAACACCCTGTATACTATGAACAATGAATATAAATAAAAATTAAATTCTGTTCGTTGGTAAGCGCATCATTTGAAAACGGCTGGACTGATTTTGCTACTTTTTTTTAAGTGTTCATATAGCCCGAATAGGGTTTTTAGGGAAAGAAACATTGAAAAAGTTGCCTGGAAAATTAGAAAATTCGGGTAAAACTGAAAGTGTTTATCACAAACAAGTTTATTGAAATTTGGACAGGACAACGCCTATGATAAAAGGTGCCTTATGTAAAGCAAGAAATTCTTTGTTTAAGTTTTTCTGTTATAGGGTTCGATTATAAAAAAACAAAATATTTATTGCTCTAAAATTACTACACAGCAACTTAAGGTCATTATTTCGAACGCCTACTTTAATGGCAGACGCTTGACAGTTTCTTTAAAATAGGGCGATATATTCCTTTTATTTATTCTGGTAGATAATTTTCTTGAAGTGTCTATATACAGGGTGTCTCATAATTAGCTGCCAACCCTGAACAGGCCGATTCTATGATCAAAACTAAGTAAAAAAGTTCATATGAACATGGGTCCGGAAATGCTTCCTAAGGGCACAGGGACCCATTGAAGAGGGAGGAATGGAAATCATTTTTTTGCAATATCTCTCAATCGCGTTGTGATAAATGAATGAAATTTGGTATACACAGCTAAATTTTGATGAGCAATTTGATGGACTAATCCATTTATTTCCACAAGGTCCATTGGGGTGGGTACGGGGGGGCCCTTGGTACTTTGCGTGTGTAACTTTTTCATCTTTGACTTTTTAACAAATTGGACAGCAAATTCCGTTTTCCCGAACTGTTTTACGTTAAAAAGGTACTCTTGTTTCAAATCGTTATCTTTAACGGTTTCTGAGAAAATCGCTCTTGAATTAATCCCACTTTGGTCAATTTCATAGTAATTTAAACAAAAAATAATAATAATAATTTTCCTTTCCTCTCTTTTCCATTTAAAGGATTAATTTTTATTTAATTTAATTTTTTATTATTATTTTTTTATTAAAACTAGATTAAATTGAAACAAAATATTTTTTTTTGTTTAAATTACTATGAAATTGACCAAAGTGGGATTAATTCAAGAGCGATTTTCTCAGAAACCGTTAAAGATAACGATTTGAAACAAGAGTACCTTTTTAACGTAAAACAGTTCGGGAAAACGGAATTTGCTGTCCAATTTGTTAAAAAGTCAAAGATGAAAAAGTTACACACGCAAAGTACCAAGGGCCCCCCCGTACCCACCCCAATGGACCTTGTGGAAATAAATGGATTAGTCCATCAAATTGCTCATCAAAATTTAGCTGTGTATACCAAATCATCAAAATTTATCACAACGCAATTGAGAGATATTGCAAAAAAATGATTTCCATTCCTCCCTCTTCAATGGGTCCCTGTGCCCTTAGGAAGCATTTCCGGACCCATGTTCATATGAACTTTTTTACTTAGTTTTGATCATAGAATCGGCCTGTTCATTGTTGGCAGCTAATTATGAGGCACCCTGTATAAAACCTGATTTTAGTTAAAAATTTAGGGAAAGATACTCGTTAAAATTAATTTAAGTGCTCCAACAAAGTTGTCAAACATGCATTGAAAACAATTATTATAGATACTTTAGATGTGGAACACTATTATCACCTTTTTTCACTACGCGATCTACCAACAATATGTTTCTGTATTTAAGTTTCTACACAAAATATAATGTTATGAAATATAATGTCTATCCAATCCAAAGTATTGTTTTTCTTTTCTTATTTTTTTTCTTTTCATATTTTTTTTGTCCTATCTTCTGACACAAACCAAATTACTACAAATCTAGTTTCCCTGTTCCTGTTCAAATTTTTCCAAATCTCCAAGGAAGGACGGATTTGTCATATTTATATTTACACTATTTTCTGTAGCGTACGCCAAGTAACCGATAATAATTATGATGTAAGTCTCTAATTAAAGTTATGAATGGTATATTATTATTATTGATAATTTATATACGATTAGATATATAACTTGTTAATAAAATTAAACACGAAGACATTCATTAAGTGTAATGTGGACAGTGGTGAAGTGTTGAGTCGGTTTCAGTTTCTGTAATACTGTCTTTATTAATTTGTAAGTATTCAGGATACATTTCTTTCTTTTGGCATAATTCAAAATATAAATTTTCATTTCATTTTTGTAATTCTTTATATATACCAATATAATCCACTATTTTAATACTGAAAATGATAACAGTTATTATTGTTGTAGATAATAATTTATTATCCAGTTCCAGTCGATAGGGTGATATACGGATGTGTTTATAGCACAAATGGGTATTAACCGCATATTTTGGTACTGACGAATTATTAAAGGCGAAAAACCTTTAATCCATTTGCTCTGGATAAAATGTCTAATAGCAGCTTAGTGCATAAAAAAATGAGGAATTTGTCGTCTGAAATATATTTACATACTTATAAAATTCTGTATTTTCATATTAATATGTAAAAAAGTGCGTACATAAAAAGTATTGATAACTTGTAGCCAATCACAAACATAATGCTAGGTTGCCGCTTGCATTTGAGTTTATTACCAGATAGCTTTTGCTGACCCCTGATACATGAGCTGTGTTTTCTTAACACAATTATTGACAGTTTAAATTTAATGCTTGTAGCCGCAGTAAATTCACAATATTAATATACAGAAGTAAGTGTAAATCCTATATATTTTCTGAACTTTCGAATTTTTTAAGTAACTTTATTGCTGAGACTTTTTAAAACCTAAACTGATTTAAAACGTTCGTGATTGAGTGAGCAGTGCAAATTGGTAACGCCGTAATTTCGTTGCAGAGCAAGATGGCTCATCGTCAGCGTAGTCGTCGTCGCCGTACTTGGAAAAATTTGAACAGATCCGTCTACATTCCTTCCACTTCACCCTCACCACCTACTGTGATAATTAAGAGATATGTCACTTGCTCCGTCCAGACTGACAACGAACGCACAGGTTATTAGAAAAACAAACAAAAAATATTATGTACCAACTGCATCCAATTGTACGTCTTAAATCTGATAATGGTTCGAAGATGTAGCAGTCATTTATTTTTTATTTGTGAGGAATAAGTTATTTCACTTCCTTGACAGATGTCGGCATCCAATAAAGACGATTTAAAACTAATTATAACTTATGTCAACTGTTAATTACCAAATATTTGTAATCCGATTACTTAGATTACTAGATAATTGCTGTTGATGAGCAATACGTGATCTTCTAATACCTTTCTACAAAATGAATTTACTGTATTTATTGTTCTTAACAGAAGAATAGATAGTATAGTCGTTAGATAGTGATACGACTGAAATAAAACTTATTTAATATTATTTTTCTCCATGATTTTACTTTTTTTAAAGGTTAGCTTAATGTCGTCATTCAAACAAATTAACAAAAATCTGAGTAACAACTTGTGAGAGTTAATAATAGAATAAATGTATTTTTGAAAGACAAGCCCATGATTTTAGTTACGATAAAATAATTCAATGACCTATTGAAATAAATTTAATGAGAAAAATTGAATTTAATTATAGATACATACATTATTCCTGTACTTGTAAATCATACTGTGATACATAGAAATACATCATAGTTGAACGTAGGCGTCCTAATAATAAATAACGCGATAAAAAAATTATCGTCTTATGCAAGATATATTTCGTATTAAATCCTGTAATTATTCAAATAAGGTCTTGTTAACCGAAATTAGTACCTACTAAACGCATAAAAGAATAAACAAACCTGACCCACTTGATAAAAATGTCACATTGTACTGATAACGCCAATGGTACAAAGAATAATCCTGTTATGAAGTGTCTCTCTTTGTTGCATAAAATCCATATTTTGTGTGTAAGTATGTGAATTACGCTAAAGCGCTTATAGTCCGTACAATATTTGTTGAGATAGAATTCCAAGAAAAGAATAAGCCAATAAAGTTCTGTTATCGGAACTACTGTAACAATTTACTGCGTTATTTCCAGAATATTAAAATATATACATATAAAGGGTGTTTATAAATAAGTGCGAAATATTTTAGGGGGTGGCTACCGAAGTTATTTTGTGAAAAAAAGTTCATATAAACATAGGTCGAAATATGCTTCGTTTCCAAGATACAGAGTGTTTAAATTTTAATTTTTTTATTTATGTTTATTAATTATTTCAAAGAGTTTTAAAGATATAAACTTGAAATTTGAAAAACGCGTTGCAAGGATAAATGTGCATTTTTTGGGGTGATCCGAATATTTCTACTTGCACCAGTGGCGTTCGTGCGAGAATGCCACAACCTTTTTTAATAAAAAAAAATTGTATGCCACTGACTTTTCCCGTTTTCATATTTTTTTTAGAAATCCTCCATCAATTTTGAATGAAATTGGTCTCTTCAATTTTTTTCGTAGAATACACCGTTTTTGAGGAAAAAAATTATACATATTTTATTGCAAGTTGGGTATTGTTAATTTCTATTAATACATTATCTAGTAGGTTGCTGTCAATATTTCTAAATAAAATACAACCATCAACTTTCGAGTCAATATCTTTAAAACTCTGAAATAATTAATAAAAATAAACAAAAAATTAAAATTTAAACACTCGTGTATCTCAGAAACGAAGCATATTTCGACCTAAGTTTATATGAACTGTTTTTCACAAAATAACTTCGGCAACCACCCCCCTAAAATATTTGACACTTATTTATCTGTATAACGGAAATGTTTATCTTTTTCCATACCGGATGCTGCCTTCTTCTATCATGTACCAGTCACAGTCTAGATGCCTTCCTGTGAATATTGTATTAAAATTTTTGTTGACCCCAATACACCTCATTCCTACTTTTCAAACGTGGTGGTTGTTCAAAATGGTCCGGCGGGTTATATAACATTTACTGTGTGCGATATGTTGAAAGTGGTTGTTGATGAGTGTGGTTCGTGTAGAAACAGTTAAAGTTTGCTCCTATTGCTGCCACATCTTTACCTTAAAAGACTTTCAAAAACATATACGTAAATACTTATATTGTGTAACATGCAAAAGACAATTTTATAAATTTTATACTTATAGAAGACATATTCGTCAACACTACACACAGTTATACTTATACTTAAGGTAAATATACACTTATAAAGTAGATTTCTTAGATTAAAATGTGTTTTTATTACTTTTACAGTGCAGTAGAGTACAAATCGTAAATAAACTAGAAGATAATACAATTATAAACACGCTATAGCTCCTACTACACCGCTAATGCCTTTCTACCTCGGATGTCGAATGCGGTTAATTCCAAGAAAGTGACGCAGGGGTCTTCTTGGAATTCTCCACAAATATCGTACGGACTATATTTAGTAACATTCTGCTATAGAGGTTGATACTACTTGTAAAAAATATCTTTAATTAATTTCTTCAAATGAAATTTAATATTTAGGTATTTAAACAAATAGTAAGGTATATTAAATCATCCTTCGCTTTTTATGTGTCATCCAAAAATGGTTTTCAGACATTATTTTTAAAGTGTACCATTACATCATAATTTTGAAATAAAAATTAAATTTTCCCTTGATTTAGCCTCAAGAGGTTATCTATTCTATGGGTCACATAAATTCATTAAAATATATGTTGAATTTGTTTATATAAAACGCCACAGTAATAATAATAATTTTTCGTGTTTTACTATGTCTATTAAATGTCATCTACAAAATTAGGAAACGGAAAATGGAAACTATCAATATTACAAATATTGATATCCATTAAATTCTATGTCCTTGTGTTTCAGTGTCACAATCGAAGAAGAAACCGTTTGTTTTCCATGAACTGGAGTCAGTTAATAGAATAACTAATCTACCAATAGTAGAGTCGGGATGGAATTATGCGGGAAACATTTACAGCAAAATCAAGGTACGCAAGGAAAAATTGACACAGAAGTAGAACAAAATACAATAAGGTTTTCATATACTTCGACAAGGTCCAAGAGCTACAAAAAGTTCTTTTTCATTTTAGGGATCCAACAGCCTCTTCTACTGGACCTTGGACCAAGCAGAGAGTTCATTCCAAGTAGCTGTGGAAGTTGCCACGCCAGCCATTGTTTTGTTTAAAGGACCTATCTCTTCGATAGACAAACTCGTCTGTAAGAGTTTGGATATAGTGGAGCATAATGTACCGTCCATCAACTTACCGCCAGAAATGGTATGTACGAGTAATATTTTATCCAAATCATAAACTACTCAAACGGGTCCTTCCAAAATATGACTGGCAGAACATCTGAGATCTGCTTCACAAAGCTTATTTTTGATCGTTTGGTAGAGATCCTCAAACGAACCTCTTATCGGATCAAAGGTGGTATATCTTAAAGATATTCTTGTTACATAGAGCCTTCATAAATGCCACGTGACCACCGACCTTACGTCTACAGAATAGTATCTCGTGAAAAATTACACCAATCACAGACGAATATTCCATGAAGATATTTAAATGAATGCCTTTGACATAACGGAATAATATTCCTACCCAAAATGCTTTCCGCTTTTGCACTTCATATGCTTAATCCTTCTTTTTTTAGATATATTGGAATACCAAGAAGTACGTGACCGACGTTAGCACCAAGATCGCCCGTCCTGTCCTGAAGAGGGCAGATTCCGTGAAGCAGATTGGAAACACAGTTTTGGCCAGCAAGTATACGGTGTTTGCAGCTAAATCTTTAGATGAGGCATTGGATGTTGCCGATAAATATGTAGATAAATATTTGCCAGGTTATGACGATCAAACTGTCGATGGTGAGTACCTACACGTTTTTTGAGTAGACGTACCATCTGATAGGGGTAATCTAATCTGGAAACGGTATTTACATAAAATTCTGGAGAGACTGTAGGCTAATCTGTGATTGGATTTTAAATAAACCGTGCTTCAGAAAGTTCCTTGACACATCTGTCATCGTTACAAGGGTGTTTACATGTTCTCTTCATGTAAAAGTGATTGACAAAGGACATGCTCGTTGACTTCATTCAGAACGTGTCAATTGATACATAAAGCTTGATCTGGTTAATTGTTAAATTAAAATGTTGGCATTGTATCTTTATTAACTTTTTTTTTTCAAATTATCACACTTCTATGATATATTTCGTTTCCATAATATGTTTTTCTACGCATCTAGTTGAAACAGTGTTTAAATAATTCTTATTAAAGTCAGTATATTAAATTTACGCTAAATATTCTATTAAAAAGGCGTATATGACGTTTTTGATATAAAAATTCTGGCCTCTCTCGTAGATTATGTGTATATAACAAATAAAAATCATAGTATTATCTTTTGATATGGTTATCTAGTAAGATATCGACTCTTACTTCGAAATAAACAAAATTTTATATAAAAATGAATGGATTATTTATTAAGAAAGTCTATCTCCTTGTTTAGAATTAAATACATTCTTTCGACATCTTCTATTGTACTCTATCGGAAATTAAAACTAAAACAATAAACTTGGTTGACAGTAGGATAGAAATAAATATAAATAAAAAAATAATAATATAGAATTAATTATAATTAAATCTGTATCTCCACTGAAACATGTGGCAATTTATTTATCATAATCAGCAATATTCGTAGTTTTTAGAATATCTAACAAAAACGAGGAAAATTTGATCCATAGGACTATTTCTAAATATACGATTTTTATAAAATATAATCAGGAAAAGTTTGAAAAAATAATTGGCTCAATTTTTTATATACCCCTTGCTACTTCTAATAAAATGCAAAATTTCGTCCTCACAGATTTTTTCGAATTAAGCAGATGTTTACTGTTAATTAGATAAATCATTTGCTCAAGTTTCATCATTTTGCATCAAATATCTTCAGAGATATTCTAGAATATAATAATATCTTAAAACTTAAATAATTGCCCATTAAAGTTTGTCGAAGTACTTAATTAACACCCTTTTGTTCGTACTACGTTAGTGAATCTTAAAAAAATATATTTTACTTACAAAAGATAGCAATATGATCATTAAAATTTGATTGGTTACATATACAGAGTCATGTAATTATCAATCAAAAAGTTATGATGAAACAGAAGAATATCCAAAATCATATGTGATTTTTTTTGTTTTGAAAATATTTTTTTAACTTCTTAAGTTTAAATGAAGCAATATATAAATTCTTCAGTACCTCAATGTATCAAATATCCTACAAAAAATTTGGAGAAAGCGTTGAAATAAAAGATGTTAAAATAGAAATGATTTTTTTTGTGTACTTGATTTGTCAGAAGTCGACACTCCGATTGATGGTCCTACAGGAAAAGCCATCCATACGATTCACCACGCAGATCGTTTTTCCCGGAAGCTAACCAGGAGGCTAACCCAGAGAACCATTGCTGAAGTCAAAGCTCTCAAACATCACAGCGCAGAGGCGGTACACGTGCTGACATACGTTGCAGAACTGGTGAGTAACTGCAAGTCTCGTAGGTGCTATTTGCCCTTTTAAATAAAGTACAAAATTGTGGTTATCGGGGGTAAAACACGTGTATTATGTTTAAATATACAGGGTGGTCCGAATTTTATGCAGGAAACTTCCAGGGCTGATAGATCTCTTTAAAATAATAGGTGTTTCTCTTATAAACATAGGTCTGGAACGGCCTCGTTTTAGAGATACAGGGTGTTGAAGTTGTTAAAAAAAATTAATTTTTTGTTTATATCTCCGGAATCTATTAACCGATCTGAACAAAATTTGGTACAGATAATGGATGACAGTAGGCCTTGCATTCTCTAAAATATGAGCTCTAAAGGTTCAACCAGTGGTGTACAACTGGACAGGGGTCACCCTCTTTTTATAAAAAAAACCTACGCCACTGTATTTTTTACAATCTATTGTAACGGATTTATATTCTAATGTACAAAATACGTAAAAAAGGTAACGTGAATTTTTTCCCTAAAGTTCACCGTTCTCAAGTTATTCATACGAATACAATCTCCTTGTGGCGGATACTTCTAACCATAATATTACAAGAATATTTATGTTTATGCTTAAAAGTAAGTGCAATTTGTAAGCACATCAACAAAATTCTTTACACTCGTCGCTTTCATCTTTTGGATTAAAACGATATTTGGAAAATCACGACGGCTCAATGAAAGACACAGAAATGAAATTTTAAGAACATTGGGGTGAGTAAATCGAAAATTTGAAAAGTTCTACATAAGGATGGTAGAAATCCGTACTATTTACAACCTGTGCAAAATTTACTTCCGGGAGATGTAGACACACCTGAATTTTTGTTAGTGGTTGTTTTAAAGTCACAACATAATCCAGAATTCTTACTAGAAATACTTTGGACCGATGAGGCTACGTTCACAAGGCGAGGGGTAGTGAATTTTCACAATATTTGGTCACAAGAAAATCCTCGTGAAATTCGGATAAGATCTTTTCAACGAATTTTCTGGCTCGGAATAATTCGGACTTTATTTCTTGTCACCCCATCTAAATTCCCAGCATTTCTAAACTTTCTAGAAAACCATCTATTTGAATTATTAGAGGATGTTCCATTAAATATACCACAAAATAGCTGGATACAAATGGATGGTGCTCCTGCGCATTTTAGGAGAATAATACAATAATGGCTTAAAAATTATATGGGGCGATGGATAGGTTGAAGACCAAATGCCAATGTCAACCATAATGGTGCAGAGAATCCAGTCTCTTGGCCAGCCAAATCGCCAGATCTAAACCCCCTGGACTTCTACGTTTGGGGTTACCTATCTGAAAAGTAAAGTTTACTCTACTCCACCACAACTACTGCAGCGAATAGAAGAGGGGTGTAATGAATTAAAAGAAAACCACCACATGATATTAGTTAGGTAATTCCATTAATCATTAATAGAAATTGTCAGAAATGTATCGATGTGGATGGTTCGCATTTTGAACAATTGCTGCAAATACGTAACGTTAATTTCATTTCTTGTTTAATTGTCGTTGCTTGGTAAATGTATTTTTATTATTATTTTCATTTAAATTGTCCTTATTTGTAAAGATAGTGGATTAAGCCTCCAGGAGAAACTAAAATACACTAGGAACACTACCTCACAGGTGATGTGGAAATAATTTTGTTGATCTGCTTACAAATTGCACTTCCTTTTAAGTATAAACATAAATATTCTTGTAATATTATGGTTTGAAGTGTCTGCCACAAGGGGTTTGTATTTGTATGAATAACTTGAGAACGGTGAATCTTAGGGAAAAATTTCAAGTTACCTTTTTTACGTATTTAGTGCATTAGAATATAAATCCGTTACAATAACTTGCAAAAAATACAGTGGCGTAGTTTTTTTTATAAAAAGAGGGCGGCCCCTGTCCAGTTGTACACCACTGGTTGAACCTTTAGAGCTCATATTTTAGGAAATGTAAGGCTTACTGTCATACATTATCTATACCAAATTTTATTAAGATCGGTTAATAGATTCCGGAGATATAAACAAAAAATCAAATTTTTTTAACAACTTCAACACCCTGTATCTCTAAAACGAGGCCGTTCCAGACCTATGTTTATAAGGCAAACACCTATTATTTTAAAGAGATCTATATGCCCTCGAAGTTTCCTGCATAAAATTCGGACCACCCTGTATAGTTATAATTTATAAAAGATAAAAGTAAGTTTCATAGACTTAAGTATGGAGTAGCAGCTCTTTCTATGTACAGGTCGGCAGGAATAAGTTTGCGGGTGAGAAACAGGAGTAGAGAAACAGGGAAGTGGAACGCAGTCGCTAAGAGTGGTAAGAGTGACGAGCGCGATCTCTCGAATAGTCTACAAGCTGAATAAATACAATATAGATATCAAAATATTGAATTATTTGAAAGTACTTGATACGCGTCATTTTATTCAGAATGTCATTTTGCATGTTTATGATGAGTGGGTGAGATGTTACATCCAACAAGGGCTTTTTCTATATAAATATTGCTTGACCTTTCAAACATATGATATGTTGATGCCTATTCTTCCGTGGCACAAAAAATCATCTTGTAGCTTTTCAATTGTCTTCAAAGTGAAGCCCATATTTCGGTCTGCAACAGTGTTTCATAGTTGCCCAATCCATCTCGATCGGACTTAAGTCTGGATGATACGGAAGAAGTCTTAATACATTTTATTTTCAATAAAAGGAACATGTCTTCAGGTTAACTATTCTTTCCAAGAACGTATACATTCTTTCATCTCAAAAATTAGGATATTTTTCACTTTGAACGTTACTGCATGTTACCGGTTCACTAGGTGGCAACCAATTTTTTTATACAATTTTCAAAGATTATGTCGTCGTGCCAACTTCCAGCCTCGCTTTCAATGTGGGATATGAGTTAGATACATATCCTTTTTCATTTCAAATGCTTAGAACTATCAGTCTCTGTCTCATCGAGGAATGTTCTATCCCTGGAACTTGTCGGAGGATTTTATTCATAATAACGCTTGAAATCCATTTGTTTTAGAACTCGTATGCTTTCACGTGATTCCGAGTAATTGCTGTCTCTGACGAATTCGATGGAATTCATCCAGACAGTTTTTGGTGTCGATTTCTACGTTTTTGTTAGTCGTTTTAAAACCGCCTTGTTCTCCATTCAGAATCTGGTTAATTTTTTGGGATGTTTTGAAAGCTTTGTTCCAGTGTACTCATAACATGGTCATGAACTTTCTTTCTTCAGGCCCATGATGTGTTGATTTACTTCCGCTTTACGTTGCATGAAGTGGATTGCGTTTGCAATCATCACCAAACTTTGATCACTTAACATCTTGCGCTCCACTTTAGAAACTCTGAGGTGAAGATGTCTTAATTGTAGCTACTGAAACTTTTACAGTTGGACAATAATTCTGTTAAAAAAAAGAATATACCAAGCAGTAGACGTACCTTAAAAATGTATTTGGATTCAACCCTATTAGGTATTCCTAGGATGTCTGCTTGCAAATGCCTTTTTGAGCCTGTCTCAATATCCAGTGCACAACTGTAGGCGGGTCTAGCTCACCCGCGAACTTATTCCTGTTGACAACGTACCTATCTATTGGGTTAAGGAACACTATACGTAGTTACCTTATCCTTCCCCATATATTATTTTAGCTAAAGAAAAACTTTTCTCCATTTAATTTAGTTTAGATCCAAAAAATATATTTTTTTTGGTTTTATAGGAATAGCATGTTATAAAAAATTATAGTGGTCGAGAATTTTGACTAACGAAGAAAAAGTAGGTACTGTATTTTATTTTAATAATTGTTATCATTTCGAATATTCTTTGGAATTCTATACTACGTTCCTCAGTAACACTTTGCATACAGGGTGTTCTAATATTTCATATACATGCTGCCACAATTAGCTGATTTAACTAAAATTACCTCTATCATAAGCTACTCCATTTATCCGCTAGAGGTCATCAAAATTGCCAAAAATTTTCAATTAACTTCGAAAAGCCTTGAAAGATTTTATTGATATTTCCATATAGATGTCATTTTATAACACAGTAGAAGTAAATAGATTAACAGAACTGTGAAAAATACCCTTTTTATTGAATCAATCTGTATTCCTGTTAATAAATTTCCTTCGTCTTCTCATCTACCAATGTCTTATAGATTGCAACTGATCCCGTTTTGGCTTACCAAAAAGGAAAAGAGTTGTGGGCAAGCCTCAGCAAGAACGAACCCGAAAACCAAGCCCGTCCTGAGAACTTGGAACAATTGATAGTTCTCCTTATGAGGGAATCAGCCAGGAGAGTGGTGCACTTAATCAATTATTCCAGCACGGTGGTGAGCAAGGTGCCCAGGAATGTTTCGTATTCCGTTACAAATATGGTAAGGAAGATCCTGAACGTGGCCGATTCAATGGTAAAGGTAAGAAAACCAGATATAACAATTTAAGAAGTCATAAACGTAAGTCATAATTAACTTTATCAAAAGCTTTTGTAAAATCCGTATAAATGGCATTTAGTTGATATTTTTCCTCGAATATCCATTATGTTGTCCAAACATACACTTGAAACATGCAGGTACAGAGAATTTTAAATGGAATATAATCAGTGTTATCACCGAAAATATAAAATAGTAGCAGGCGAAGACAAAGAGGAGCAGCGGTATATTTTTTTCAAATAACCTATTTCGAGATGGCAATATTTTTAAAGAAGATTAAAGATTAAAAATAACATGAATTACTCTACTTTCAATGATTTAACCAGTATTTTGTGTTTAGATGAAGCTAAAGGGAGTTTTAACCGGGGTTACAACGGAAACTTTATTAAACTTGTTTACCTGTTTTGTTTCACATATTATTGTCATTTAAATGACAATATTAAATGACAATAATATTAAATTGATATTAAATCAGCGACCCACACCGAAAATTATATCGAAGAAAAAAAAGTCGACAAGACATTTTATTTGTGAATATAACTTAGTTTTTAAAAATTATACAAAGTGAAAAATAACAGATATATTTTTTATTTATAAGAATGACACCGTTGCTCTCATATCTACACCAATGCTTATTTAATTTTCAGTAACACCAGTAAATTATTCTCCGAATCGACCATTTCAAACGTTTCGGAGTTACCTATCAAAAAATTTCAAATTTTATTTTAGAATTTTGCAGGGCATGTATAAACAGGCTCGACTGACTAATTTTAGTATGATTTTTAGTTTTCTGTGCTGATTATCCTACTATGCTTTGCGACATACAATTACAAACTGTTCTGTATACTTTTTAAATCATTTTGCAAAATATTATCATATCATAAGTGGGTACTTATTGTTAGTTCAAAACGGAATTTTTCTTAGTTGTGTAATTTGATATATATTGTTTAAATTTTCGTAGCTATAATATAGAATCGATTTTATATAAGGATAACATTTATAGCGTATATATCATAATTTGTGGTTACATGTTCTGTTTTCATTTTTTTACTCATCTGTATCTTATCTCAGTTACGAGTATATTTAATGAATATACCATATATATCAATATTGAAGGGGCCCTCAAAACTATCTTTCTAGATACCATACATGTATCAAAAATATAATAACAGAAAATAAATATTATTTTTAGTTAGGAATAACGTTAAAATCTTATACAGGGTTCCCCATATTAGAATATGCAGTTTAAAAGTCGAATAAAAACTTTCTGATCAAAGTAAATTAACTTTTTAATGGACTGTAGCTAATTTTATGGGATTTATGACTGAAATAAATAATAATTCAATTTTTAAAGATCATATCTTCCAAATGCCCTCCTTCGACTTCAATGCAATTTTGAATTCTAAGTTTAAAATTTCGCATTACTCGACGAAGCAAATCAAACCAATATTACCAAATGATGCTACACCATTAGGATCACATTTTAACAAGTAGGCGCCTGTCTCTAAGCAACGACAAAAGTAAACACTTCATTGTTTTAGTCACAAATGTCACAACTTAATTTAATTTTCATTTTTTAACAATTTTCATTGCGTTATGAATTATTCAATTCAAGAGCGTGTGTTTTCCGTGGAAGTCTACATTAGAACTGGTTCAGTGGAAGAAGTTCGGCGTGCATTTCGACGGCAGTTTGGAAATAATAATAGGGGCGATGCACCAACACGCGTTACAATTTCGGCATGGGTTCGTCATTGGCGTGAAAATGGCTCTGTGCAAAACATTAAAAAACCTGGACGTCGAAGAACGGTGCGTACGCCTGCAAATATTGAACGAGTGAGAGCTGCCTTCACAAGAAGCCCTAAGAGATCTGCTAATCGGCAATCACTTGCCCTAGGAATATCCAAGGGAAGTCTCCACAGAATTCTGCATAAAGATTTAAAATTTCACCCCTATAAATACCAAATGGCGCATCACCTCAGTGATACAGATAAAGAAGCGAGGTTGACATTTTGTCAAGAATTTTTAAATCAGCACCATGGAGGAATACATAATTTGCTAATGAGCGACGAAGCAAATTTTCATTTGGACGGTGTTGTTAACAAGCAAAACTTTAGGTACTGGGGAGCAGAAAATCCTCACGAACTGTTTACCAAAAACCTCCACAGTCTAAAAGTCGTTGTGTGGTGT
>NW_019416426.1:24068-35972 GCF_000390285.2 Anoplophora glabripennis | reverse complement strand
AACATATCAACATAAAACAAAATCGTACGTGTGGGGTAAACCTTTAACTTTTCATTTTCGAGCGCGAGCTCCGCTCTTCGGCGCTTGTATACTATTAGAAATATGCAACAGTAAATTTAAACAATTGTTTACTTAAAGTTAAAGGTTTACCCCACACGTACATTTTTGTTTTATGTTGATATGTTGAATAATGTACGAGTATGGCTAACAGGCGCAAAATGTTAAGTAGCTTAGGATATAAACGATGAAAATATATATATTTTTAAATTGTATGTAATTTTGCTGACTAATGTACCGTGATGGAATATTTTATAAATATACATAAATATACGTCCAAAAATTAAAAAAAAATGGTGACGTATAAAACTAGGGTGACGTATAAAACCTTATCAAAACTACAAAAATGAAGATACTTGAATTTTGCAAATTGTTCTTGGTTTCTGCATATTTACACTACTATGTGTGTACCAAATTTCAAGTGTCAGCAAAGCTTCGAACAAATTTGGCAAAGTTTCGAAATTCAGATGCCAATGAATGTATAACACCTTATAGAACAAAAAGTTTTGCTCTCCTGATTTTTGGCTATAGTTTTCGAAAGTTTTATCACTTTTGGTTTATAATTTACATTTTTACAGCAACTTAAAAAAATTGGCGTTTTATACCGTTTTTTTAATCTCACGGCTTTGTTATTGCAAATTTCGTAATCGGACCACCGCCATTTTGTAGCTATTTTTATTACGAATAAAATCATGTCCTAAGCATTTTTTCGTACAAAGTCATCCCGCTGAGTTATTTAATGAAAACTAGTAAAAAAAATTTTTTCACGATTAAATTGTTAATAACTTTTTTCCTGATAAAATATTTTGTCAGCAAATTAGCCTGTTATTGCAATCATCATTTAAAGTAGACCTGTGCAGTTATTTCCGGGTTATCAAGGTTTGACACACGCCGAACCTCTACCAACTGGACTATAACTCTTTCCAACAATACCCCATATAGGAAATGGTCGATCATTACAATAAGGTCAATTAAGTAATGATTAATATCTATAAAATGACAAAAAATCAATGATATTAAAAGAAGCAGAGGTTCTTGGTCAATACGTTCTGATTCTTGCCGAACATTTTAAGACACGAAAAATGTTGATGTTGATAATATCCAATCCAACACAACCAAATGCAGTATATGTGGTATTGTTGGAAAGCATTTTACTAAGGATCTCTTAAAAGTTAGGGGATTCCCATTTGAGATTTTTTTGTTCAGAGCTGAGGCCTACAGGATAAGAAGTAAAACGCAGTTTGTTACATCCAACATTATAAAAACGGTTTTCAATCAATTTAACTTTCTTTTAGATAAACCAGAACACAGTGATCTCAGGAACAAGTGTTAAAATTTTAACCACATATCAAAAGCAACAGCTTTTGTCTAATGTTCTTCCTCAAAATCTTACATGATGGTCCAGTATTTTTTGCTCATTAAAATAACACTAACGGGCCTCCCATGGATTAAAAAAAATCTAAGTAACGTAAGCGAATGTTTTATGCAATGATTCACGACGAGCTATTAGCAGTTGTGATTTGTATATCAGTCGTATTTTATAGACATTGAATACTTTGATATGATGTAAGCTTACGCTGATGTCCATATGATCATTTCTAGGGCTCTTAGGATTTATATGGATAATTTTCCGAATACTCTTATACTAAATAGATGCAAATTTGCTCATATTCTTCAGGATCTTTTAAAGGTGAACTGACAACAACCCAATCGTACTGCGAACATTGAAGTTACGCTTCTGGAGAATGTTGTAAATAACCCTGGAACCAGCTGTTATAGACTAATTTTCTTGTATACAGGGTGTTAATGAACTTATGTCAAATATTTTTTAAAAATGTCCGTTATGTCAAAATACACGGATTTGTGTTGAATATGGTTTTAAAATCTGACCTCAATATTCTAAGGAACCAGTTTTTGGGAACTGCTGATTTTCATAGAAGGTGTTCGATGTACCCACCATTTGCTTGCACACAAGCTTCACCGCGACGTATCCAATTCGCTCGCACGCGTTGCAACATTGCCACGTCCTCTCGAATCGTATTACGGCAATACGATGTCGCAGTTGGTCGATGTCACGAACTTCTGTGGAATACACAACACTTTTCACATATCCTGTTTAAGAAAGTAGCGCACTCTCCGAAAAAAGTGAGCTGGGTCTCCGTCATGCATTAACCACATATTTTGCCGAACATTTAATGGCACGTCTTCCACTAATCCGACAAACGATTTTGCAAAAAATCTAGATATGAAGCACCGTCCAAGCGTCTAGGCAAATCAAAAGATCCTATTAAAGTGTCAATAGCGATACCGGCCGACATGTTCACAGAAAACTGTTGCTGAAAGGCCTCGCGACATTTCGTGTGGATTTTCGATAGTCCAGTGGTGAGTGTTGTGGACGTTACGTACGACTGAAACATGCTTCATACGTAACAAGTATTTGCGCTGTAAATTGAAGATTTCCTGCATGTTCCTGAAGCAACCATTCGCAACAACCTCGACGCATTGGAAAATCCTCAGGAGTAATCGCTTGGACATGTCGAATATGAAATGGGTACAACTGAGCTTCTCGTAGTGTCTGCCACACAACAGGATGCGAAATATTTACTTGCTGTGTGATATTTTGGGTGCTACGCTACTGATCTTCTTCGACGAGATCTAAAATCATCTCGACATTTAAGATTCTTAGTGGTGGCCCTGGGCCTCGACGCGGTTGTATTTCACCGGTGTCCAAATCTCTCTGCGCTACAGCAACAAATGTTCGGGGAGCGGGGGCACGTCGTTCAGGATATCTTGCACGGTACACTTGGCAAGCTCTGTGGGCATTTTCGTTTGCTTTGCCATAAATTATGAGCATATCATAATCGCGATAGCTAAATAAATGCGCCATTTTCAAAATAAAACTTGGAAATACGGCTATTAAATGTTCTCTCGAAAAACAGCACAGCAATCACTACAACAATGTATTACAAACTGACTTTCGAATACAGTCTAGCTTCATAAGAATCCTACAAACTCGTAAAAGTTACAGAATTTTTTGTAAGTAGTCACTGCGATAAAATACATGTATTTCAGCAGTTCCAAAACAGTTTTAAACACATTTTTAATTAGCTTTTGTCTCTATGACCTTAAACTTCCGATACAAGTTTGTGACATCAGTTAACTCAGTTTTTTTTCCTTTAAATTTTTGACATAAGTTTATTAACACCCTGTATTATTCAATCAAATATGCGTTTCGATTTATGCTCCAGTAGCGGGTAAAATAATTAAAAGGCTATATTATCTTAAAAACTAAAAAAAAAGAGACAAAAGTTGTTGCTTTTGATGAGTCAAATATGTGGTTAAAATTTTGGCGAATAATTCTGGGAAAAAATTTTGCAATAAAGTTTCTCCGTAACTACAAAATTTCTGTTTTTATAGTTATTTTAACAATTTTTCACGAAATACAGCTACTAATAGAACCAAAGCTTCGCACATTTAGTTACTAACAAATAACCACTATGTTGCTTTCCCTTTGAGGATTAGAATACTTAGGGCAGAGAGTTCATTTGATTTGCTTTCCCAGAAGGTGCATTTGGAAGGAGTTCAGAGGAGTCTCGGCACCACCCTCAAAAAACAAGCTCGTCAGTATATGATCCTGCTTAAGGATTTAAACGTCTACCTGGGAGAGTACCTGGTAAGTGTTCACATTATTTTTAGTAGAAGTACTTTGGTTCTGTTAGTGATTGATATGAACATATTGTTGCAAATTCCATTTATCCAAGCTTTTGTTTGTAGAACAATTAATAGATAATACCAAAAATATCCTGTGAGATTAAAACATTGATCCAGTTGTTACTTTTCTGTTGATAATAGTGACAAATGCACTTGTTTGTTGCACAATCCTTACAATAATTTTTCTCTCAGGAACAATTGGCTGACAATTTAGCAACCCAGGAAACGCCAAAGTCCGCATTATCAGTGCCACAAATCAACATCCAGCAGTCACGGGCAACGCTGAGGAACGCGAAGAAAAACTCGAATGGCGTCGAGAACAGCTCTTAATTATTATTTATAGATACTACCTAGGTGCACCAATTATATTTTTTAATGCTATACCTACTTCTTGTAACACCGTACACATATTTAACGACTGATATTTAATTCCTTCAATTATGGGTAAAATCTTAGATCCAGGAATAAAACTAATATAAAGTTATTTCGTAAATCATTCTCATATTGCTTTGGCTTTTAGTGGCTGCAACAAATCTGCGACATTTATTGCGACACTTGATGTCTAGTACTTATTATACATGTTGTAAAGTTTAATAAAAATTGTTAATATAAATACAATAAGAAACAGATATAAAAAATGATAAACAACACATTCCTTTTTGGTAAATTTATTACTAGTGTATGTCACTTTAAATGTTCATCAGTTGGGTATAAATTTATTTCTGTTAATAAATAATAATAGTAATTGATAAAAATAGATATCCTTCCCAAACGTTAATCTAGGATTTCTATTGTTATTGCTTGATCAGATGAGAGATAAACAAAACTGTTGGAAATTTGAATGACTGTGGTTTATCTAATTGTAAGATCCACAAACATGTCGCAACTTTATATTAGTTAATATTTTTTAATTGAAATATATTTTGTTTCTTACGAATTTTAATAAAACGCTATGTTTGGATAATGTTTTTTTTTCACCTTAAAAATAATATTTTATAATTCAGTAAAATCTATCACTAGCTAAAGATAATCTATGGGGTGTCCCAAAAGTAACTCGTAACTCTGGATTTGAATTGTGCGCCAGTTTCATTCCGAAGAGTTGGTAGCACTGTGCAGGACCACATGTTGTAGTAAACACGTTGCGGTTAGACAAAATGGAGCGCTATGAACCAGATGAACGAGTGAAGATTGTGAAAATTCATTACAAGTATGGAGAGTGTGTAGCTGAGACTGTGCGCAAATTACGTAGAATTTTCGGTAGAAGGAACGCCCCGAATGAAAATTCATTACAAATATGGAGAGTGTGTAGCGCAAATGCGCAAATTACGAGGAATTTTTGATAGAAGGAACGCCCCGAACTTTGAAAAAATTAGTTACCAAATTTGAACAATGAAAAAAAGGCTGGCTTTGTACTGGTTGGTTCCGAGATACAAGGTGTTTAGGTTTGTAAATAAGATAGATTTTATTAACAGCTGTAAGGCACAGGTTTTTCACATACAGTGGCGTACTTTCAGGAGTGAACATATTAATTTTCGTTCGCTATTTGTTCTTTCAAGCTATTTCAAATTTGACTCACTATTGTGACAAGAGTACTAAGTTTTCCAAAAATATATAGTTGACGCATATATTCCAGATAAAATTTTAGATATGTTCAGCATCAAAACATCGAATTATTTCCCAAATCAAAATAATTATTATTCAAGTAACCGTACTATCTATTAATTTTCATTAATTAAGGTATAATTAACAGCTTCTCTGTTTATGTAACCTGAAATAGATCCTGTATATACAGGGTGTTTCTTAATAAGGTGCGAATATTTAAGGTTATTCTTGGGTCCATTTTATGAAAAAAAACTTCATATGAACATACGTCCTAAAAGTCTTAACTTTTGAACTACAGGGTGCTAAAGTTTTATGAAAAATCATTTTTTAATGATAACTTTGGTATTATTTTTGTACACCAAACCGTTTTGTCAATAACAGAAAAAACCAGTTTTGTTTGAGCCCTTTTAAGGGCATATTACTTCCTAAGGGTGTGTTTTAGGGCACATGTTAATAGGAACTTTTTGGCTTATTTTAATGAGTTATAAATGCAGCAGAAGTTTGGAACCCTATTTTAGAAACACCCTGTATATGTACTTCTCATTCTCTGAAAGCTCTGAAAGCTCTCCAAAAGCTAAAGACTTGTGCGGGAGAGGGGGCGTCATATTATTATTTACTTTTTCAGTACTTGGGTTATTTTCTCGAACATATTAAAAATGGAAGAGACGGAGGAGGGCAGCAGATGGTTAGTTATTTCCGTCATTATATAAAGAGACTCAAGACGGCACTTCGTTGCAGGTCAATCCCCAAAGTGTTTCAGAGTAAATGCTCTTTTATACCTTTTTGTATAAAAAATTTTTTAAGGTAAAATGCAAATATGTTTCGTGACTTGAAACTTGAAACTATTTAATAGGTTTTCCTACAACGAGTGTTTTAATATTCTGTATACATCTCCAGAGATCCTCGAGTCAAATCAAGACTAAATATTTAAACTTATTTCCATCCAAAGCTGCATACACTATTTGAAAATATTACCGTAAAACATAATTTAATGAAACAAAATTTAAAAAAATTATTGCAGTATTTTACACTTACCGATTCCTGTAATTTATGATCAAATTTGAATCTTCCTAACTATTCGTATTTAGTACAAAATAGATGAATTTGACGAAAAACTATACGGTTCATAATTTGTAAATGCGGAAAATCTTTTTCTTTTTGAATTGATTGTCTTATTGAAAACAATGTCTATTTTCAATCGTTTTCATGAAAGATTACATTCGATTACAAACATCTGAACTTCATCAAACTCTAATAGTTTGTAATTATCAAATAAATACATTTTTTGATGACAAATCAGATTTGTATTAAAGTAACAATGTCTTGGATGAGTAATAAAATAATTATTGTAAAAAACACTTATGAATACAACAAATTTACAAATGAGAGAAATTTCAAAAACTGTGTGATAAAATAAAAATTGAAGCTGTAGGTGCTAGGGCTTCCCTGGCCCGTGCTGATATTTAAAATACGTTGGTTCTGCTTGTTATTCTCGGGTTACGCTCTGTAAGAGCGGCCCTTGTATCAGAACACATAGGTTCCACAGAACCTAGCCCGAGAACAGAAGAAAAATTATTAGCCAGAGCTAGGAAGTGCAAGGTAGTTTTGCAACTGGCAGCGACCAGGTACATAGAGTATGGCAAAGCAGAAAAATCATGGTGTTAAAAAAATGAAACCATAGGGTCCCTTCCACTTAAGGGTGGGGTATTTTCATCATTTTTATAAAATCGATTATTTCGGTTACTATGTCAAAACTGGCATCCATTGACAAGTCCTAGCATACCAAATTTCATTTAAATTTTGAAGTTATTTGAAAGAAACTGAACATTTTTGACGACTTTTATATACTTTGGCGGCTAAACGAAACAACTTTTGTTAGAAATCAATTTGGTTTTCTCGTCTTATTTTCACCTCAAGATTTGTGGTAGTTACATGTACACAGAATATTATGATATCCTGTATACAATACCCAAATGCATTGTTTAAATTTTTTAGATGCATTATTATGTATTTTGTGGTTGCGTCTACAATAAATAGGTGTTTTTCTTGCAATTCCATGGGTACATTGGTAATTTCTGATTATAAATTAGGCAGTAAAGATTAAATAAATATGCCATAACAGTGTTTTGAGGGAATTACTCGAATATGCGAGGAAACAATTATTTATTTTGGTTTTGACTGCAAAGCTCTTCATTTACAGTGATAAAATGATATTTGTTTAATACGGGCGGACTCAATCTGTGAACATGTTTGCATGTGATTGTGATTGGGAATAAAACGCAATTATTTACATAAAGATATTTATATCATATGTACAAATGTATACAATGTCAATCATTTCATTTATCTAAAATTGAGTTAATAAATAACAAGATAAAATTACCGTTAACGTAATAAGGTATGATATGGCCATTTCATACTAGATAATTATTCGAAAGTACAAAAATACACAAAAACTGACAATAAATTAAAAAAACACTAAAATAATTTTCACTAAAAATATCATTACAATAGAAAAATTTTATCACTCCTCCTATAAAATATCCGCCACTGGACTCAGAGCATCCAAAAACATAAGAAACTTATCGAGTGTAACGTGAAATAAACAGCACTTTTTCCAGTCAATATTGTCACTTTAAAAACAGTCTAAAATGAAACTATCGAAAATTACCCTAAATCAGTTCGGCAACGTATTCTGGTTGACCTTCATGATTGATGGTTAACTCTGAGCCTTTAAAATGTGCACCATAAGGATCGTAGTCATTCGAACTACTAAGTCGGTCTGGGACTTGGAAAGTTGACCCTTGGAAACCCATAGCTGCCTCGTAATACTGCAAAAGAAATAGATAAAACAATAATTATTATTAGGAGACGGAAGGCGGTACACATGATTCATCTTTGACGTCAGAAACCATGGGCGGGGAAAGAGGATTTTAAAATGTACAGACAGATACAAATAAGTTTGCGTATGGGATGGCTCCGCCTACAAATGAGCAGTCGCTATTCCAAATCGCGCTTAAGTCTTATTCTTTTTAGCTAAATGCGTTCTTTTTCAATCATGCACAGCTCTGCATCAGTTAGAAACGCAAACTCATTTGTATCTGTTTGTTTTACTATATTCAGCTTAACGGAAAGGAAAAGATAAGTTATTATAATAGAACAAAATTTTTTAAATTAGATTTGTAGTTATTTTATACAGGGTGTTTCTGAAATAAGTGCGTTCCTTGAAAAGGGTGAAAGATATGAAGTGCCCTTTTTCACCCTTTAGCACCCTTTTCAAGGAATGTATTTATTTCAGAAACACTCCGTATATCCAGTCTAATTTCCGTGTATAACTGTAGCAATTAATAAAATAATTAATGAAATGATGTTATATTTAAATAAAATCTAAATCACAGAAAAATATGATGCAATACAAAAACTGGAAATGTACAAAATAATGATGTCAGGCTGTCACAACTGGCCTGCAGCGAATAGAAATAAAATACTCAAGATTGTTAAAATATCACACTGTGTGCCAGCCGGTGAAAACTAGTATTCCTAACCATGCTGTTTAGTCTACTCAATTAACTGAAAAATGTACATTTGCCAAAAATCAGTGTAAAAAATATCGACACTTATATTGCAAACCATTCAAATCTTGTGAAGTTAAATAAGGATGGCATTTCGTTTTTGAATTACCTCCACCATTTGTCCTAACATACTTTCGATGGACAAGATGTGTTATGATAAAATGTAATCCCGATTATCAAAAAATAAGTGAAATTAATTTTCTTTGTTGAAAGAGGTAAGCACCTGTAAAAGATGCTACGTTCTAGAAAGCATTGGAAATATATGGTAATTTATTATAATACTTGGCAATAATCGATGTAATTTAAAAGTTGGAAATTTTAAACCTGCTAAAACTAAATAAATTACAGTGACATATCACTGGAATTTTCTTTTTGGTTACACTTTTTTATTCATGTACTTTTCATAATTTTACAGGTACTATTAGTCTGTATTTGTATGCATTATTTTATGTACTTAATGAAATTCTTGTCACTGGTAATATGTCAGCATAATCTGATTGGTTGTTAGGTCATTAAATGTGAGATTTGTTACGTGTCATTATTTATAGAAAGCGGCAAACATTTAAAGTGTCTTTAACGCATCGTTATTGTTCGCTACCCAGATATTGATTCTGCAGTGGTGTACGGATTATAAATAATAAAAATAAATACAGGTAAATTATTTACTTACATTTGGAGCCTCTCGTAAGGAGCTGTTGTTACTACCAGGTGTGCGATGGGCTACACCTGATAATGTGGCATAGTCTGCCAAATCATCTGAGAGGGACATTGCAGCCATGTGTGAGGACCCTCTTCTGTTAGGATGTTGGATGGTTGCGTATGTATTATCCTCCTAAAAAAAGGAGAATTGCAATATTGCGCAAATATATGTACACGTAAATACTCATCCCGCAAGTGGTAAAGCTTACCGGAATATAATCATCACTGTCCCTCCTGTTTAGTACATTTTGTTCTGGTTCGTTAAAAACTTGCATTGTCAATTCCTGCTCCTCATAAATTTTAAGTTTTCTGCAATTAAAAACAAAACTCTCAAATCAAATCAAATATACAAAAAATACGTATTTCTTAAACAACCACAGGTGCTTCAAATTTCAGAAACGAGTAAATTATTTAAAAGTAAATATAATGCAGGTCTTATTCTTTTAACAAAACACATAACTTAAAAAAGTTAGACCATTTTTCAAATAACATTGCTCTGAAAACTCAAAAAATAACGAAAATGTAAACGATCTATCCCAGAATTATTTACAAGACGTTTTCTATGCGTGCGCGTAATTATTTATTTCTTTCAATGTGTTGATTTCAAGAGAAAATCACGTTAATTATAATCTGATGACTTTAGAGGCAATGATATTGTTCTACTGCGGCATATTCACCTACTAAGGTAATTATTATTTGGACTCTTTGCGTTGAAAATGATTCATCCATTTGTTAGAATAAATTTTATGAGTTTTGCTGTAAAAGTTATTTACAAAATCATATTATTTAGAATGGCTTTTAGGCATTAATGCTAGAATTTGCTGTACATGTACATATGTCTACAGTGATTTTTCTGTATCATATATTTTCAGACCTATAAACAACATAAACAAACCTAGTAGAAAGGAAAATGGTTGGCATACAATTGCGATGCTGTGGCACCATTTTGGTAACACTCATGTCGTGCACAAGTTGCTGGTGTAAGACAAAAGAAAACAGAAAAGGAAACACAATACTACAATACAATGTAACAAATTCCCTAATTTTTTGCCGGGCAGTTATTAATACAAGTACTATACATTATAAGATTTTTCGGGGAATATATTCAAATTATTTTAAATGACTCTTCAGATACTGCTGAGTTTAAAAATTCCATTCTTACTATCGAAAAAAATCTGTAAAATTTCAATTACACATCTGGAAAATTTTTGAAGAATGTTTTTGAAGAAAGTACTAGTAGTAATTTGACAGTTACAAAAAGTAAACATTATTTCGAATATCGTTATTTTTTGCTGATCTACCTGTTCCTAAAATTTGAGGAAAAACTTTTATTACATACAGGGTGATTCAGAACTTATCCAAAAAAAAATTCTGGATGTACAGGGGAATTGTATTTGTAAGCAAATACAATTTTGTAAAGAAAAATCAAAAAGATCAGTTCCAAATATTGATTTAAAAATACACTTCTGCACGGCACTGGAAACTGGTCCACTGTAAAACCTGANTTATAAATCACATAAAATTAGCTACATATTAGTCCATTAAAAAGTTAATTTACTTTGATCAGAAAGTTTTTATTCGACTTTTAAACTGCATAGTCTAATATGGGGAACCCTGTACTTATTCGTCAAACATTTCGTATTAAAAGTTCACATTGACGCAGAGGTTGGCTCCATCCAATTGAGGAGTAGCGTTACTGCCTTCATCTGTTTGTTACTATTTGGGTTACTAAATTTTGAGCTGCTGCTCCTCTAAATTATATTAAATAGTAGCTCTTAAGCGTAGTACCATTATTGTATAATACTCCAGTCGCCAGAGGCCGAAAAGTTACTGTTGGTGACATTTTCTTGATAACTCGGAAATAACTACACGGGAATATTTTAAATGATGAGTACAATAACAGGCTAATTTGCTGACAAAGTATTTTATCAGGAAAAAAAAATATTAACAATTTAATCGTGAAAAAAATTTTTTTTTAGTAGTTTTCTTTAAATAACTCAGCGGGATGACTTTGTACGAAAAAATGCTTAGGACATGATTTTGTTCGTAATAAAAATAGCTACAAAATGGCGGTGGCTCGATTACGAAATTTGCAATAACAAAGCCGTGAGATTGAAAAAACGGTATAAAACGTCAATTTTTTTAAAGTTGCTGTAAAAATGTCAATTATAAACAAAAAGTGATAAAACTTTCGAAAACTATAGTTCAATATATATACATATTGAACTATAGTTTTCGAAAGTTTTATCACTTTTTGTTTATA
>NW_019416426.1:0-19873 GCF_000390285.2 Anoplophora glabripennis | reverse complement strand
CTTCACCATAACACAAATACTTCACCATAATACAAATGTTGTCTTGCTTCGCCATAAATTAAAACAATATCCATCAACTCTGAGTTGCTATACACGCAAGCCATTTTTGACACTAACTACTAAAAAACAGATGTAAATACCACAGATAACAGGTAAAAACTACCGCAACGAAGGATTTCAGTATTAGGAGTCACATGGCTCTCCACGCGTATTGCGAATGACGCTAGAAACTACAGTTGTCCAGCTATGTAGTGGTTTAATGTGCTATAACTTCAATAATTTTTTCTCAGAAATTATAAGGATTTTACAAAAATTTTTTTTACAATATTGACTCCATTTCTCATGCCGCATCTATTCCCAAATTTTTTTGGATAAGTTGTGAATCACCCTGTATATTGAAAAAAATACATATAGAAACTTACTGTTCAATCCACAAAGGATTTTCTGTCGTGTTCAAATCATCTATTATGGCCTTTTTGATTAAGGCGTCCTTCTTCTTTAAATCCGTCGGAGATATGACCCAATGCCTCAAGCAGCAGCAGACGATAATGAACGTAATTATACCCACGAAAATTACTATCGACAGAGCTATTAGAGCAGCTAGGGCTGGGTCAAAGGTCTCTTCTTTCTCCGTTACGAAGGCAGGGACAACATTCTCGATGGCAAAGCCAGCATAGTAATCTTTGAGAAAGTCGTATTTTGAGTCGATTGTTTTCAGGACGTCGGGAACTGGTAATATCATTTGAGTTTTGGGATTGACGACTAGAATGTATAAATCTGACCTATAAGAAAAAATGTCTGAGTTGTTTGGTTTAGTTTTGGAAGTAATTTTATAAGTAGGTATAGTTTTGTTAACGAGACAATATGTTTTTGGCTTTTTAACTGGGAATACCTATTTAAATTGAACTATTATTAGTTAAACGTACATATTTAGGAAAATAAAAAGTTAATAACTGTAGGTACGTACTAAAATAATTTATGAAATTGTCCCGATGTATTTGTGTTTACTATTTTCAAATAGTAGTATTCTTTTTATAAATGGTTACAACTATATCGCCGAAGATTTCTTCAGTAACAAGTCAATAACGATTTTCCCGACCCTATAACTCGTACGTTTATGTACGCGTGTCCCAAAATCACGCTACACGAAAAAACAATAATATTTTAAAAATATTGAAAGTTTGGTAGTTACAGTTTCCAATTTTCGTATGAAGTATGGTCGGAATACTGATTTAACTTCAACAATTGTAACGAGATTAATTGAAAAATTCAGGGAGACTGAATTAAAAAGATCGAAGCTATTCGTAAGAGTGTCCAGGAACATCAATTTGGCACAGTGGTCAAGAATGGGCTCATACAGTAAATTTTCAAAAACGTCCTTATTTTATATACACAAAGTATTGCTCATAATTAGGCGATCTTGAAAATTTCAACTCAATCCGTTGAGCGGTTTTCAAACTATCTGATTTTTAAAATGCGAATATTTGCCTCAGCCGTGGCAATGCAATGACGTCACCGCATGGGACGGTCAGCCGGCTTGGCGCTACTTCTAGACGAGTTTCTGCATCTACAGATTGTTCTAGCGTTTGTGCATATTAAATTTAAAAAATGGAAGCAAATTTCGTAAAAGCAGATTCTTTATTTATAAAAACATCAACAATGCATAACACAAGTATATAGTGTTTCTAGAGGATACAAACATATTTACTACATACCTAAATTAAGCAGGGTAGTTTTGTTGCTTTCAAAATAAGTAATTTTTCAAATAAAAGATATTAAAAAAAACAAATCAAAGTAGAGACTAGTAGACTATTTATTTTAGATCTGCACGACAGAATTACGGGGACATTATTATTTTATTAGGCATCTTCACACTAGTGCTCTCACACTGGGGAATAATACAATATTTGTAATTTATTTCTGTTCTGTGCCTTCCATATTGCTAACAAAATTCGATATCTTAACGTACTCAATCGAAACTTAACCGGCAACTAAAACCCGACTGGACTGACTGACAACACACACAAGCATGCGGCATCGGTTTCCCATGCGGTCACACCCGTTGGTTCAGCGGATACTCAGCGCACCAGTTTATGATTTTTTTTGAATGACTTGTAGGCGATATAAAGTTCTAATTTTTCGCAGACAACCTTAAAATTGCAATATTTTTCTGCTTATCAAATAAAAAAAAATTTCTGAATAAGCCTATTGGACATTTCTAGAAGCTCTTTACAGCGTATTCTCACGAAAAATTTGCATCTTCATGGTTACAAAGTTCAAATTGACTCAAGAACTGAAGCCTACTGGTCAGGCAGAGCGAAGAGAGTCCGTTGAAGGGATTATGGACAACAGGTGGATACTGATTTTTCAAACAAAGTCATCTTGAGCAATGGAGCTCATTTTCATGGCCTCATTAATCGACAAAATTGTCGCATTTGGGGTTTAGAAAATCCACGAGTGATTATTGAGAAACAAATGCATCCACAACGTGTCACTGTTTGGTGCGGATTTTGGGCTGGAGGCATCACTGGACTGGTCGTGTAATTTTTTGTTTTGGTGAACAGATTTGGCCGCCCAGATCATGCGATTTAACGCCGTTTTACTTTTTTCTTTGGGGTTTCTTGAAGTCTAATGTGTATATCAACAAACCCATAACCATCCATCCTTGAAAGAGGACAATTGAGAGCTTTATCAACGAAATTCAGCCGCATTTATGCAAAACGGTCGTGGAGGTCATTTACCCAATATGCTATTCCATACATAACCCTAAACTGTATATTTGATGAATCAATAAAAAAATTACAATTTTTAATTAAAAACTTGTGTTTTTTATCAAAATTAATTGAGACACCCATTGGATATAAAACAAAGATAAACGATATGTCTTCGAAGTTCCAATGAAGCGGTTCAAAAATTTTCTGAAGTAGTAGAGAGATATTTTGCATACTATGTAATATAAGAGTAAAATTTAATATAACACAAACTAAACATGAATGTTTTCTTTTATAAAAATAATTAATTGCATTTCATTTGTAAAAAGAAACTAACATACTTCGGGGTTTCGGAACTAGATGTGACAACATTGTTCTGCCTTTTATAAGATCATTCAACACTCAAGAATTTTTATATGGACCTTAGTTCGATAAATTGATGCTCCTCTTTATATGTCCTTAACTTTCACGTTCTATTCATTGAGTTTGGATAGTTTGGAGCCTTTATGAATGAAAATACGATTTATTCTGTTGAAATTTGATCCTTGCAAATAGTATTTCCTCTAAGCATTCTTTTGATACAGTGTTTTAATATAATACACTCATTTGAATCCAGATCGAAGGTGACCATGTTGTAGCCGTTATTTAAAAAAAAGTGTTTGTGTTAAGAGAATCGTAACTAAAAATTAGGTAAACACTATTATGAGAAAAAAAATGACCTAATAGTTGTTATTAAAACTGTACTGTTTCCAAGTAAAAAGTTTATCCATATGATAAATTATCCATAATTTCATATAATGCATGTAATTGCCTCAAATAACTAAGTACTTACCAGTCTTCATTCTTCAGTCCGTTGTCGCCAATGTGGTATCTAATTTCGTCAATGATAACCAAACTTTGAGTGGCATTACTTAATTCAGCAATAATTTCATCTCTTTCCTTTGTAACTTCTTCCTTTGGTCTGGACAAGATGACCCTTATTAGCTGCTCTGGCTCAAAAATCCACACCTACGAACAAATACAGTTCATTTTATTCGCGCGAGCACCTAAAGTATAAATGGTAGCAGGTAAGATTTTAAAACACTTCTTTTTCCGTTAACCTTGATTTAATACGAGATATAAGGTGTTCAAAATTAATGAAAATGTATCGTTTAAGTCGCAAAATGTGGATGAGGAGAACTGTATTGTAATGAACCTGTTTTATTTTTTGATTTTATTATGTCTGGATTTAAAAATATTTCTTTTTATTTCGGATTATTTTACCCCGGCGGCGAGAATTATTGATTTTTCTACATATATATCAAATATCCACTCGCGGGTCCGACCGGCCGATACCCCACTCTGACAAGCCGTTGGTCACGTGGAGGTCCCACCACGACTGGTGTCAATCCGGTGGGGATTTGGGCAACAAAAGTCCGCGACATTCCCCGAAACCGGCAGTTCGTATCCACAACTCAATACCGAACAGATGTCCACCGCCAGCAAGTACTCTCTACCGAAGCCAGCCCGGAATAACCAGTGAACCTAGTAAGAATTATTTTCCTTATTTATTATCCGTTCCAACCGGGTACAAGTCCGAAAAGATTTGTACACTTTAAGTGTGGAATTACTGTGGGCCCGAGAAGAATATTCTTGGTAACCCACACACAAATTCCACCGTCCGTCTCAACCCATACGACAGTGCAATCGTTGGATTCGGCGTGTAAACCCAATCCTGACGAAGCCGTCGTGTTTACTACAGCGTTGCTTGGTGTCCCGCACTTTGATATACGCTGGGTAATAGGGGATATGTGAACCAAGACCTAGAGGTTCGGCGTGCCCACCCAATCTCCGGGTCGTTCCATATAGTATACGTACGCTTCTCCCTGGTCGGCGTGTATACCCATCAGACCGAGAAGCGTTGTATACAGAGAGTCCGACACCATCGGTCACCAGGACGTATAAAGCTTAAAGGCTAGTATGAATTGTAAGGCGATACTTCGGATCCCGTTTCACCATCCTATCTTTCCGCCTTGCACCGCTTGGGCTTTCTTCCCTGGTTATTGCTATCGCTTACCGCTTACTAATTTTGCATTGCTTGCTAGGCCATGATACCGATATTTGCCCGCCCGCCTGTTTAAAATAAGTCCGAAATAATTCCGAATAAATTTTGGTTTATTTTCAGAATCAGCGGGGACCAGTAAAAAAAAACGTCCATAGAGAGAGAACCGAGGAAAAGTGCGTCACAGTATAAATAATTTATTTCCATCAGTATTTTATACTTTGAGTTCATTTAGCATATTTTTTTAAATTTTAAATTTTAAAATAACTTTAAGGAAGTTTATAGCAACTGTTATAATTTGCCCCGTTCTATATCTTTAACAATTTACAATATTCCTATTGTATCCACCTTGAATAGTTTTAACCCAGTCAGTGTGACGCCCATTACCCTAGCTATGGGAATTATTCGGAAAGAGGGAGTTTCTTACCCCCAAACCTCCCCCTTGGGCACGCCACTGGATGGGAAAGTGATACGGGTCACCCTGAATAGCTTACGACATAATCTTTTAAGTGCATTATACTTACATATACTTGTGCGTAGGCCTCCCTCTCCGGAAAGGCATTTTCTCTAGCCATGACGTCGATAACGAACCTGTGCTGGTTATTTTCGGCCAAGTAGGTGGCCGTGTAAATCTCTCCTCTTTCGCTGATGTTGAAAGGGGACGGGATAATCGATCCCGACGTTTTATTGGAGTCGAACTTATACAAATTCGAGGCCTTTATGTAATAAGTCAAAGAACCATTAAGTCCGAAATCCGGGTCCGAGGCAGTGACGTTCGTCACGAAGTCGTTGATGTTGGCCATCGCGTTCACAGCGGCGTAGTAAACTGTATGTTCGAACACCGGAGCGTTGTCGTTCAGGTCGCTGATACTGACCCTACAGATTTAATAATTTAATATTTTTTTTATTGCCACTTATTCGTTTATTGTTAAAATTTTTAAATGAACACCGATTTAAAAAGATATGCCCGAAAAAACGATTTCTAGGAAAAAACTACCCTTATTTTCATTTTGGGGCAATCATATGCATGGTTCTTCACGTTAAGTGGCCTGTTAAACGTTTCAGAGAAACCTTAAATAATATGACTGAAATTTTGTTTACGAGGGTTATCAGAGATGCTCTCTTCAATGAAAATAATGTCGTTACTTCCGGTTATATCGAAAGTAGCTGTCAGCTTCATTATTTTAAATGGAACACCCTATATATTGTTGCATTATCGACAACATAAATTAAAAATAAGTTAAAAATATTAAAACTTGCCTGTTCCTAAATCTAAACCGTTTTCGAGATAATCGAATTTTATAAAAATTTTGACAGATACAAGCGTTTCGAAAATTCTTTATATCATTTGTTCTGCAAGCTTTGTTGCAAAATACCAAATCATGGAAATGAAGCTAATAATTCTGATTCATGGTGAATGTCCCATGGATCTAAAATGAATTCAAAATATCTTCATTAGATTCATTATTTTGTATTTTTCTTGTCGAGCAAATAGGTACCTAATATTTGTAAAATACTAAATGACAATACCAATATTTGTCTTTCAATCCACATTTGATGATATTATTAACGTAATATATTTGAGAAACCACAAATCGAAGCAAAAAGTTGAAACTAACCCATACAATGCCTATATCGGTGAAAAGAAAATTTGATATTTTTATAATATAATTATATAAAATACAGAGTGTTCAATTTGAAATTAAAAAGTTTTGCCGGTTTTAAGTTTTCAAAATTCATTTCCTTCAGATGATTTTAATAGCGGAAAGCTGTGCATCTTATGCTCTTTGTGTGTTCCTCAGAACGAAGAAAGATATAATCGAAACTTTGACATCAGTCAAAATTTGTATAAAATGTCGATTATCTCGAAAACGTTTAGATTTAAGTATAGGGAAGCTATAATATTTTCGAATCATTTTTAATTTATCTTGTCGATAATGCAATAATATATGGTGTGACCCATTTAGAATAATTAAATGAGTTACTTCCAGTATAACCAGAAGTGATACGTTGATGGCATTATTTTCATTGAAGACGGCATACTTGATAACTCTCGTAAACAAAATTTCAGAGTCATATTGTCTTCGGTTTCTCTGAAATTTGTCGTAAGGAACCGTATATAATCACATTACAAACTTTTCGGTGATAGTCATTTATTTGTTTTTGAGAAACCTTGTATACTTTGGGCGTACCTACAGTTCATCGAATAATATTTTTGTCGTGAAATGATTAATAAATAATATGTCATATATTTTATATATCTTTCAAAAATTTAACAAGTGTGTTGTGAAAAACATTGTTGTTAGAAGCATTATGGGATAAATCAGTGGTGCCTAGGTATATAATATTTGCTTATTTAAATTCTATCTGCTGATCAAGTAAATCCTGATAGAACTTTATTCATAAATTCTTGAAATATTTAGGGAGCATTTCTTAAACCAAACGGTAACCACAAAAATTCAAAAACTTTAAATGTATAGTAATATCTGGATTTTGATGCTATGAGCTCCAATCAAATCTATTAAAAATGTTTTACAATTTGTTTGGAATAAGAATCATAAATTAAAAGGGAAAGGGTCATACCTGATCCTTGCGATGCTCCGGTCGTGCATCACCTCCTCCTCCTCCATCTGGCTGACTTGCTCCGCGGTCAGGTGGAAATTGGGGTCGTTGTTGGCAATGACGAGCAGGTCGTACTCCTCCTTTTGTTCCCGGTCAAAGGATACATTGGCGTAGAGGCCACCGTCGGCTCGGTCTAGGTAGAAGGCGCCGTCCTCGTTGCCGGACAGTAAGTAGTAGTAGACTTTCGCGTGATTGCCCTCGTCCCTGTCCAGGGCTTTGACTCGACCTTTAATTGGAAGGAAAATTCGTTTAGTACGTGGGGGACGTACCGTGAGGGCGCTTAGTTAATTACTGTTTTACTGCGGGTGACATATTTTATTTCATCATGCAGGAGGTATCGCCCGACGGTTAGTTAATTTAAGTTAACTTGATGCATGAGAAGTTCATTTAGCCCCTTTCATTTCGTAAGCGTGAAAGCCCAAGTAACATTTTTCGGTTTATAATGGCTGCGAGTAAGTAACTTTCACTAAATTATGTAACCAAGGATCGTTTTTTATAATTATAAAATCTTTATAGTCCTTAAACTGTGGAATTTACTACTTTTTCTTTAATAACTGTAATTGCTTTACTGCCCATGATGGCCTATTGGAAAATAAGTTATTTCGTGTTGTAGGAATTAAATTGCCTACATCTTAAGATCATATTTCACTAATTTATTAACTATACAATAAAGATCGAACGCAGCAAAATCAGATTTCGAAAATTGGCCATTATTATTGCAAAAGGTGATGGATATTGATGAAATTTATAGAAAAGACGGTCAATACAATAACCAACATGTGTGGCAAAAGCAGATTCGATTGACCATGCAATTGTAGCCCCAGGTACATGTCAATTAATTTCGTTCCCTTTCTTGCAATTTATTGTTTAATTATTAAACGTTAGTGTTAGAAGTTAATATCGTAGATATATAAGTTCTAATTGATAATAAACGTATCGATAAAGAAAAATCTCGAAAAAATGAAATTAAGTTGCCCTTTACGACTAACAAATAGGAAGTGCAAAACACCATTATAATAAATTCTCCCAAGGTCACGTAAAAGCCGCTCGGAAATTCGCTCTTTTTGCATTAAATAGAGCAACATAGAGTCACTTCTTTTAAGTTAGTTTTTTGATATTATCATTCTGCGTACTCTTCACCGTCATAAAGTGCAATAAAATGTCTACTAATATTTTTTTTCAGGTTTATGATCTAATTCGACTAATTAATATAATTATATTAATTGTAATTAATAAAACCTGAAACAAAAATTATAAGAAGTATTGGAATCACTTGATATTTTTTCTACAACTATTTTTTACTTCAAGACTAAAAAATAAAATTACAAAAAATTAAAACTATTCGAAGATACTGATAACTTAATATTTTCAAATTTTAAACAATAAAAATACAATAAAGAAAATAAATAATTATGAAAAATAGTGGCGATGAGTTTTCCAATTCGAAATGTCACAAAACGTGTTATTATACAGGGTCGGAAAGTCCCCATGGTTCATCAGCCGTTATGTGAAAGCGATAAAGTAAGTCATAGAAATCCATGCGATAGAGAAGGACGGCTATAATGAAGGCGTCTCATAGTCACCGCCCGTTTCGCCTTTCCACAAATAAGATTCACTTCCACTTGTAATTCAGCGACCGGTGGTCATCTTTATTTTCAAATAGGGAATTTTGCTTTATTTCTTGGGATTTTTAAGTCATTTTAAAAAGTATACTTAAATAACAACTAAATGAACTTTAAATGCAGCTGAGCACTATACTCCATTTGAATAACTTCTCAGTAGGGGAAACAAGGTCACTAGATTTACAAACAGAGGTATCTACTAGCTACTGTAAAAAGTTTTCGTTGTTACGCGTTGTGCTGTCCTCTGTTAACGGATGGTATTAACATATCGGAATACCGACGTCGAAATTGTATAAGCAGTGACATCTATTAAAGAAAAGCCAAACGACGAAAACAAAGATGACCACCGGTCGCTGAATTACAAGTGGAAGTGGATCTTATTTGTGGAAGGGCGAAACGGGCGGTGACTATGAGACGCCATCATTATAGCCATCCTTCTCTATCGCACGGATTTCTGTGACTTACTTTATCGCTCTCACGTAACGGCCGATGAACCATGGCGACTTTCCGACCCTGTATATCATCCAACTCGTAAGAAAATAAGGTATACATTGGTCTGTAAATAGTAATAGGTTTTTAATAAAAACAGAAAATTGAAAAAACTGTTGAAGATTGCTGAAATATGGACACGTTGTAATACAATTCTGATTCATATTTTAATGGAGGAGCAAAAATAAATTCTATTTTCGTATAGCTTTTCAAATAAACCCAGAAAAATAATTAACATTAGATCTGAGTATTTCGTATTTTCAAAAAACCATAAGACCCAACAAAGATATTTTTGATTTCTATTAGAAAAATCAATATATATACTAAAATAGTTGCAATTTATTTATTCGGTGGAATTATAAATTTTTATACAGTGCTTTAAAGAGAAAATAACTTTTCAATAGCTGTCGCTTTGTTTAATGAAATGTTTCTTTTACTTAATCAGTTAATCAGATGGCCCTGAAAATATCTATAAATTGATACCCTTAAACGTTATGGCGATATATAAAAAGGAATTTTAGATATATGATATATTTTAAAAATTATTCGATTTACCTTACAAATTGTTTTTAAATGTGGCTTTTGTAACAAAAGCCGGGACGCGTGGTATTTTATTTGTTAGTTCTCGAAACGGAGGGGCCAAAAAGTAAAATATTTCAGTCAACACTTTAATTAATTTATCGGAAAGTGAATGGCTCTCAAGTAGGTATGGCGTTGTCCTTGGGGGAAAAGCAATATTTTTTTAACAAGTTCACTTAGAGTCGGAGCCATGTGACAGTCATCTGTTGCATCTGGGAGGCACCAGCGTGGAAACCCATATTTTTAATAACGCGCGAAATCACGAGAAGAGCGTAAAGGTTCCAAAGTCAAATTGTTAAATTGATAGTAATTGGAAAAGAAAGTAACAGATCAAGTAGCTGGTTTTTTTGACGGATTTTCCAAGCTATAAGAGTAGATTAAATGAGATCGACTAATCCGTCCCGTATTTGCTACACGGAGTCGCTAGAGGAAGGCTAGGGTTACTTGTAAGTCACATAATTATTTATATAAATGTAAATTCACTCCGTTAGACAATTATTAACATGGCATAGTTATGCCAAAGCGTCCCGACATTCAGGGTTCCCGTCAATAAGATAAGAACAGAAACTTCTGGACACAAGAAATGGGCGTGTCGAAGCGAGGTGTCGAAATCGGGAAAGATCTTGAAAAGGTTAGTTCTTCCTTATGTTCCACATTGAGCAGTCGACTTAGTTTTAGAGTCTCGGGCTAGTTAATTAAATTTGATAATGGATAAAGTTTTTTCCAAATTTTGCTATGGAGCGCGCATTCCCTGAATCTCGGTACGCTGTCGCGTGTCAATAAAGTAATTAATAATGTTTTTCGAGCCGTTGTGTAGGTTGCTTGTTTGTTTGTTTTGTTTATTGTTATTAAAACCCTTCCTGGAAGTTATGGTGTTTCCTTTTGTTTCTCTCAATTTCAGTGTCACCCTGTATATCCAGCCACTGGATTACATTCTACGTAAGCAATAGAGGGTAAGTGCCTGAAATTCATTCTCTGAACATACAACATTTCTAAGTTTCCACGTATTAATTAAAGTATAATGATAATTATAAACTCCATTTCGAGAATTGCATAGAAAACTCTTTTGAAATGGGGTCTCGTTATGATACTGGTCATAACGGTAGTTAGACAATTAAATAAATAACCCCTCAGTTTATACTTTTCTACACTAAATTGTGGCATATTAGTCAAATCTTACGTATCGCGTAGGGGGTTACGAAAATGAATTGACTTAGTCGTTTATTATTCAATGAAATAATAACTAGAGGTGAGTAAAATAACACTCCTCTTTATATTTCATACAGACTTTTAGTCACGCTCCCCCAGAGTTTACCTTTTTACTACAATTTATATAGTCCAGAAACAAAAGGGCCAAGATAACATTAATTTTTAAGCAGCGACATTGTACGGTGAAATGCTTTTGTGAAATATTAAGAAAAGCCCAAAGCCTTTTTTTACAGAAAATAGCTGTTTGCTGAGTATCTAGACTTTCATGCAAAATTATTATGTGCTTTCAATTTTTAAGTGAAATTAAGTGGCAAATCAACAAAACAGAGTTCGTTCTTAGGTGAATTTTTATTTTTTAAACCATAATAAAGTTATAAACAAGAATGATACGCTATTCGAAACTAGAATGTTCAGCTTAGTGCTGATTTATTTGCATTGCCGATACAAAAGATGACAATTAAATTTACTGAAAACGTAATTTTTTGAAGGAATATTTTTTTCATACATGCTATTAAATGTTTAAAAACTCTTTTCTTTATTTGCACTGTTACATCAAGTAAAAGGCGCTCTTAATATATAGAATAGAATGTCAGTTAAAAATTTCAATTAATAAATAAAGGCTTTAAAAAACCGCAAAATATAAAATACAACTTTAAATACGTGGGGACGGTTTTGAACTTACCTATCAATATATGTCTCTCATTGTTCTCAGTCACGTAAAAGTGGTAAGGATTGGTTGATTTCGATCCTGGAAATTCTGGTCTGTTGTCGTTCTCGTCTACAAGAAGCACTGTCAGGTGCCTGATGGTTTCATACCATTTGGGTGAGCCGTGATCCCTTGCTACTAACACCAACTGAAAGTCAAAGACAAGTAAATAGCTAATATCAAAATTAAGTTCTATAATCTGACAAACAACTGAATTGAAAACTGGGAAGAGTGAACTAATTACATTGTTATGAGCCGCGTGTTCCGAATTCGAGAAATGTTAAAAAGTATTTACCCACCTCATATTTCGATTTTGTCTCTCTGTCCAGGCTTACTTTCGTCCTGAGTTCGCCAGCGTTTGGATTGATGCTGAATTCTTCTGTCTCTTGAACATTCTCTTCGTCCACTTTGAAGTGGTACGTAAGTCTTCCGTTTTCGTTCTCGTCCTTGTCGATTGCCTTCACCGTCATCACTAAATAGTTTTCGGCTGCTTCGTTCTAGACGGAAATTTTCATCATCTATTAGCAAATTCTTAAGGAACTTATTTTATTTTGGTCCATATGAAAAAATGACTAGGTTTTTGTTTAAAAATGTTGACACTAACTATGAAATCCAAAAAGTTAACTCAAGATTTGAAGTTGGCGCCATATGTGCGGTAAGGTAATGTCAACGAAAAAAAAATACAGCGTTATGTAAAAATGGAGCGGTACCTACACGAAAGAACAAAGCGTTTTCATTGTTGAGTAATATTTTAAAAATAATGAAGTACAATATGGTTGGAATCATGATTTAACTTCATCAACTGTGAAGAGATTAATTAAAAAATTCAGAGAGACTGGATCAATTAAGGATCATAAACACTCTGGTTTTTCTTCAACAAGTCGTTCAAGACAAAACATCGAAGCAATTCATGAGAGTCCAGGGACATCAATTCGACACCATGATCAAGAATTGGACGATGCTTACAAAGTTCAATTCACTCAAGAACTGAAGCCTATTGACCACGCAGACCGAAGAGAATTCGTTGAATGGATTACGGAACAACAAGTGGATGTTGACTTTTGGAACAAAATCATTTTCCGCGATGAGGCTCATTTTCAAATCGATGGCCTCGTTAATCGACTAAATTTTCGCATTTGGGGTTCAGAAAATCCACAAGTGATTGTTGAGAAACAAATGCATTGACAATGTCTCACTGTCTGGTGCGGATTTTGGGCCGGAGGCACCACGGACCATTCTTCTTTGAAAGTGCGGATGGTCAGGCCATAATAGTTAATGGTGCTCGCTATCGCGCCATGCCGTTTCAATGAAACGGTGTCATATGGCATACAGCCCGAGAAGCAATTCAATTACTGGTCGTGTAATTTCCCGTTTTGGTAATGAAAAAACTGAAACTGAGCGTTGTATCAACGAAATTCAGCCGCATTTATTCAAAACAGTCATTTTCAAATAAAAATACTAATGGGTAATATTTTGTAATTGAAATAAATGTTGATTGCAAATGATACAATTAATTAAGGCAGGAATTTTCGATAAATCAGTCCATATAATGATCCACAGTTGTTCCTGCCTTAGGATATACATGACATTTGGTTAGAACACTACGCCGAAACGTAAAGCTAAGATAATACCGTTATCTGCAGCGTCATGCCGGTTCTGTTACATAATACAGATGTGTGTAGGTAACTTACCTCTAATACTTCAACTGTAGCGTTAGGAAGCGCCGGCATTATGAATTCCGGCTTATGTTCGTTAACGTTCAGTACATGTACATGAATAATAGCCTTGTCGAATAAGTGTCCGTTGCCGCCGCCATCCCTGGCTTCTACCAGCAAATGGAACTCTCTTGTTTGACCCAGCAGGGATTTGTGGGGGTAAAGGATGCCGGTTTCTATTCCCAGTATGAACACGTCTGCAAAAATGTGAGTATTTTGTTATTTAAAGCAGCATTGTTTTGCAGGTTGTTATGCCATGACCTATACAGGGTGTTAGAAGTTTGACTGCCTTAATTTTAACAGACTACAGAATACATTAAAATAAACAAAAAAACCTTATATTAATAATAGCTGTTTACATTTTTTCCGTAGGACAAGTCTGCCGCGAGTACACGTGGCGTTCATCAGCAGGTTAAGCGCTGTTGTCACGTTGTGATGAAACTCCCCAATATAAATACTCGCTGTATTTTGAAAAGTGTTAATCTTACGCCCCTGTAATATACAACTTTTTTGTTCAATTATGATTACTCTATCTCATGCTGAAGTAATGGCAGTCAAACTTCGTACACCCTGTATACAGGGTGTTCCGAAATTCATGCAACAAAATTTGGTCACAGATTCTAAGACAAATTTAGGGGACCTGTATTTTTTATTTTTGCCAAGTGTCCCCCTTTTTCCGAGTTACAGCCCCCTGAAGTCTGCCCCTAAGAATAATCTTTTTTTTATATCTCAAAACCCTGTTGTACGAGAATCACTAAATTTGATACACAGGGGTTTTATGACATATGGAATCTGATGGTGCTACGTTTTTAGCGGGGACCCCCCTTAAGACAATTTTTCGTGGGCACCCTTGTTTTTGGAGCCAAAAAAATTTGGTCGCATATTTAAATTTCTAAAAAATTATTAGTCCACTAGAAAGCCATTAAATTTAGAAACTTTTTGCCTCTTTACACTTTTTTCGTAAAACGCAATATTTTCGAGAAAAATGTCAAAATGTGATCGAATCCATATTGTGAATCGCCATTTTCTTCAAAAACTTTGCGTTTTACGAAACAAATATCAAAAGACAAAAAGTTTCTAAATTTAATGGCTTTCTAGCTAACTAATAATTAAAAAAAAATCAAATTTGCTACCAAATTTTTCTGGTTCCAAAGTGGCGCACGAAAAAGTGTCTTAAAGGGGTTTCTCGCCAAAAAGCGTAGCACTGTGAGATTCCACATGTCATAAAATCCCTGTGTACCAAATTTAGTGATTCTCGTACAACATGCTTTTAAGATATAAAAAATACTTTTTAGGGGCAGATTTCAGGGAGCTGTAACTCCGAATGAGGGGGCCAGTTGGCAAAAAGAAAAAATACGGGACCACTAAATTTGTCTTAAGAATCTATGACCAAATTTTGTTGCATGAATTTCGGGACACTCTGTATAAGGTGGTCATGCGAAAATTGCACCACTTTCTTTCTTCCTGTTAGAGATACGAAAATGAGTTAAGAATACAAGTTGTACAATTTTTTTAAATTCTTTTGACACATCAGTAAAGATATAGATATACCGAGATATAGGCCTAACTTCTGTCTTTTTTAAATGGGACACCTTATAGATCTTCACATAATTGGAAAGACCGTCGACAGAACTGTTCGAAAGTATTTTATAGATACGTATACGTTGAAGCATTGGAAAAATAGTAACACTTAAAAAAAATATGTTAAAAACTAATAATTTCGTAAATAAAGTAAAATATTTACAGAAGCAGAAATAGTTTCAATTATATTTAATTTGTACTCTATTAGAATTTAAAAAAATACTATTTTGTTTCAGAAGATATCACTGTATTGCTTACTAAGGCGAGATATACGGGATATAGCAAAAGTACCGGAACGGCAGAATAACTCGGTGGGAGACCATTTTAGAGAAAAATACTAAATACAAAAGTTTCAGGATTTCTCCCTGGCTATCCGATAGTGACCTTGACATTGACCTTGACGAAAATTTCAAGGTCAAATGTGATTTTTGTTGACCTTGAAATGATCTTCAATGTCAAGGTCACCATTGGATAGCCAGACAGAAATCCTGAAACTTCTGTATTTAATATTTAACCAGCATTGAAAGACTGGTATGGTCAACTAAAAATCCCTAAATCTTAATGTCACCAATATTAATAATTCGTTTACAATGAACAATGACAAACCGTTAGGTCCACGCTCGAGATAATGCGATCGCTGATTGGTTGAATAAAATCTCGGGAAAAATTACACCAATCAGGAGCCAGGTGAAATAGAACGTTGTGTTATAATGTAATTTTACCAAAATTTAATTACCAACGTGAGGCAAATAAAATTACTGTCCTAAATAAAATTTACTGACCATAACCAGGGTGTTTAATACAACATTGCACATTTTATATAGCTTCTGTTTCATTTTGCAAAAAAAATAATTTTCTGTTGTCTGTACACAAATGAGAGATAGAGAAGTTCGACTGGACTATAACATGATTGACGTGACGTATGACGTCACGAACTGGCAATAGTGAATTGAACCAAGAAATAAATGTTTTATATACTTGAAATATATTATGTATGTTTCCCAAATAATGTTGATCTTAAAATACAGGCGTTCAGAAGGCTACAGTGATGATTCTAGTCTCATAAATGAGGTTCGATCGCACAAAAATAACTTTAGATTCGTGTTCAGCACCCCTGGAATTAGGGAAAGGAAAATTTTTGATTCGATTTGGGCATATTACGCTGCAGTAAATAATTACCTTTGTTTTCTTGTGTCGGCCAATATTACTTACCGTTATCATTTCCAGATATTATACTATAATGGATGTTCCCATTCATTCCAGAATCTTCGTCGGTGGCATTCACTTGTATGAGTCTCATGGGAGGATTCAACCTGACGTTTTCCATCACAGTCACATTGTACTCCTCTTGCGAAAACTTCGGCGCGTTATCGTTTAAATCGTTTATAGTGATATAAATCGGAACCGACATGGTTCTCCTCAAGTTACTCGGAGCACCGTCCGAAGCCACCACCTGCAGCACGGTCTCGTTGATTTTTTCGTGGTCGAGGAAGTTGGAGTTGGCGACGGTGACGTAACCCGTCTTGTTGTCTATCGCGAAATTCTCACTGTGCTCTCCTGTTAGGCTGTAGCTGACTTCTCCGTATTCGTCAGCGTCCAAGTCTTTCGCTTTAACCTCCACTATGAAGGTGCCGTTGGGTGAGTTCTCGTCGATGCTCGCGTTGTATTCTCTAGCCGTGAACACGGGATCGTTATCGTTAAGGTTGACGATCTTCACCAAGACTATCGCAGTGGCGTTGAGTTGAGGAACGCCACTGTCAAACGCCACAACGCTGAAGTTTAGTTCTTTGGTCTTCTCGTAGTCTATTTCCTGTTTGATTTGGACGATCCCGGTGCCGTTGTTTATTTGGAAGTACTCGCTTTCTGGCATGATGGAGTATCCAGCTATGTCAGAGTCTTCATCTATAGCTTTGTATGTGGCTACGATGGTGCCAACTGGTTGCTCCTCTTTTAGTTCCAGATAGTAGATGGGATTCTCTGCGGTCCAAGGTGGTAAGAACATGGGCGGAGAATCGTTCACGTCACCAATAGTAATCACTAGGAGTCCCTGACCTTGCTGGACGGTGGGGGCGGTGATGTCCGTTACTAATACCGTTATTCTTACAATGGCGGCCAGATCTCTTTGCAAAGGATTGATCACTGTTACTTTTCCCGTGTTTTTATCCACGGAAAAGAATTCTTTGAATGCATCGCTAGCAAGGACTTCATTGCCATGTTTGTCTAAGGCAGTGATGGGTTCTGTTGCTGCGAAATTTAAGGCTTCAGATGAGTTTACGTCCGGATCTAAGGCTACCAGCGTGTGAACGACAGTTCCAATTTCAGCGTCTTCCATAATCTAAAAAATGGATTTAACTTTGTATTATACAGGGTGTAACAAAAAAGGTGGGCTGGCTATACATAGCCATATTGTACTCATCAAGACGATCAAAAAAGTTTATATACACATCTGCTCTAAAATGATTCGTTTCTGAGTTATGGACACTTTAAGTTTTTAGTTTCCTATAGTTCTGGTACAGTAACAGACCATTATCAAGTAATCCAAGATTATAATTGCGGTTGGTGTCATGGTGACAGTTAAGTATCTGACTCTATTAATACATTTTTTAGTAACTAATTTTACTCACTGAAAATGGAAGATTATTCCTTTGAAGAAATGTCAAGCATGCATTTTATGTATGGGTTGGCATACTGCAATAGGGCTGAAGCAAGATGACTTTACGCAAAGCATTTTCCATACCGACGTTTACCCAATAAAAAAACCTTTGAAAGGCTACATAATAGGCTAAGGGAAACAGGATCTTTCAAACCGCGAGCCCGAGTTCGTGGTAGACCACGAACTGCAAGAACATTGCGCTTGGAAGAACGTGTGTTACATCGTGTTGAGAAAAAAGCAGGTGACAGTAGTCAGGTGATAGTCGAAGAATTGCATTAAGAGAAGGAGTTGATCGTATGACCGTGTGGCGGGTTTTAAAGACCAATCAACTTTATCCGTATCACCTACAACGGGTACAAGGACTGAGTGAACTTGACTTCCCAGCACGAGAAGCCTTTTGTGTTTGGCTATTGGAAACTTGTGACAACGACCCTCTCTTTTTGCCTTCCTTATTATTCACAGATGAAGCTGGCTTTACAAGAGATGGTATCTTCAATTTTCATAATGTGCATCTATGGCATGAAGAAAATCCGCATGCCATTATTCAATCCAGACATCAACATCAATTTTCAATTAATATTTGGGCAGGCATCATTGGTGATTTCTTGATAGGCCCTTTTGTTCTTCCCGGACGACTTAATGGCCAAAATTATCGTAATTTCTTAGAAAATGATCTACCAAACATGTTGGAGGATGTTCCACTGAGTTTTAGAGCACGCATATGGTTCATGCATGATGGGGCGCCGGCCCATTTCAGTCTCATAGCACGTGAATTTTTAAACGAAGCATATCCAGGCAGGACCTATAGCGTGGCCTGAACGTTCGCCGGATCTAAATCCCCTTGATTTCTTCGTATGGGGTCATCTAAAATCAATGATGTATTCTACTCCAGTTCAGGATATCGAGGATCTTCGGCAGAGAGTAGAAAACGGATGCCAGAGAATTCGGAACACACCAGGAATTTTTGAGCGAGTGAGGCAGTCCATGACAAGACGAGCTCAACAATGCATTGGTGTTCATGGAGGTCATTTTGAACATCTCCTTTAAGTTGATTTACTGTTGTTGTAGTTTTCATTATTTGTTACTCATTTAAAATCAATAAAAAAACGTTATTTATCAGACCAAGATTAAAGTGTCCATAACTCAGAAACGAATCATTTTAGAGCAGATGTGTATATAAACTTTTTTGATCGCCTTGATGAGTATATATGTATGTATGTATAGCCAGCCCATCTTTTTTGTTACACCCTCTAGATTAGTTGTTTCGTCATCAAAAAAATTAAGTAAAAGTGACAAGTACGCCAATGGGCGTACTTGAATTTAACTGACTTGCTATTTTATTTTCTAAACATACACTGCAAAAAAATTAAGGGAGCAGGAAAATTTTCAAAAAAATAACAAATTGAAGCTGTGGAATCAGGCTAGATGATCCTGACAGTAAAAAAAATTCTGAGCTCATGGTCAATTTTGAAAAAAAAAATTGCGCCTTGATTGCGCCAAGAGTGATATCCAAAAAAATTTTCATGTCTAGGTTTCAAAACTAGAATTTTCAAGACGCTTCTTTTTTTTTTCTGGATACGACCATTGTTTACGAAGTTACAGCCTTTCAAAAATCACTAAAAAAATTTGGAATTGTTCTGCTTTCTTAATTTTTTACTGAGTTTACTGAGTTTACTAGGGAGAGAATACTGTATGTTTGTAGCCTTCCATATTATAACAAAAACTGTCACAAATGTATTGCCTTCATTGTAGTAAAATAATCGATTTAATTTTACAAATTCATTTCTATTTTTTTCTCTATTTGTAGTGAATCCACTATCCATTTTGAAAATAATTTGAAAATTGTTTAAAACCCTTTATAGATTTATTTTTAAGAAATTTTGAGAAGGATTCTGACTATAAAAGTAGATAAGCAAAAGGAGATCCAGCTCAATTTGCATAATTT
>NW_019416425.1:986401-1027139 GCF_000390285.2 Anoplophora glabripennis | reverse complement strand
GCCCGGGAGCCACTGATAAAATCTGATAAATATCCTGTGGAAGTAACTGGACGATTAGAGTAAACCATTACCATTACCACGTCTATACAAGCAAGCAACCAATACTAATAGAATTTTTTCTGCAAATTTTTTGGAGCAATCTTTGCTTTTATTGTTTTTACACTGTTTCTAATACTGTATATGTAGAATATGACGTATGTAGACTGCCTTATTGTAGAAGATTACTTTCTTCTGGCGCAAAGATATTACCAGGCAATAAATTGTGGTCACAATGCCCATATGAAATAGAAGTGGAGAAAGTTTAATTATTGGGATTTGTTTAAAATATCTCACAATATACATAAAAGAGTAACAAAATATGTCTCGGTAACGCAATAATATGTAACTATCGGATATCTGACATTAAAATTAACAAAGTGTAACAAGTAACAAAGCAATTTTTGACGTTCTCGGTACAGACAAATGTAAAATCGATATAAAGCGAAGATTCTGCAAATATGTAGTTACCAAATAAAAGCAACGGAGAAGTTGGGGTGTGGTGCAAATATGAGAAAAGTGGAAAAAATACAATTTGCCACCGTTGCTGTAGAGGAAATAAACTTGCGCGCAATAATCGCATATCCTATTTATATCCGCCATAACACCTATCTCACACAGCGGAGAGATATGAGCGAAAAATTCTACCGACGAGGCGGGGCTCATTTAACAGAACCATCTAATTCGAGAAAGTCACACAATGTGATAAAAATAAAAAAGGAGCAGAGCGGAAGTGCTTCTCTGGTAATTTCAGTTATGTTTTTTGTACAAATGTTGGATGATCTACGCTCCTTTATAGAGCTTCAAAGAATTAAAAAACTTAGTACATTTTTCAAACTGCAGGTTATGGTAAGAACAATAAGAAAGAAGAATTAATTAAAGAAAAGTAATTTAAAAAAAAAAAATTTCTGTAACTTTAACTGTGTATTGGTTACTATATTTATACAAGGTGATTTAAAATTTTAGTGTGATGATTTTGTTAAAGAATTTATTTCTATTTCTTACAACATACGAAGAAAGAGTTATTAAAGTTTTTATAACGTATTTTAAAGATAGCTAATTTGTTTAAATTTATTTACTGGTGAAAAAATATATACTTTGCGAATGTCGCTACAAGTAACCATTTTCACCATTAAAGTTTCCAATGCAACGAATTTAAATCATTTGGTATAGGAATATATGTATACTTTTCTAAGGTAGACTTTGGAAAACAAATTAAATAAAAAATTTTTGGAAACTTAGTACCTAACCGTCAATTCAGAGTGAAATTATTATGAAATTATATTTTTCTTAGATCTCTTTCATTTATTATTATTCAAATGCGGACATGAAAGAAAAGAAACATACTTTAAATTAAAAACAATAAAATACAATGAAGTAAATAACAAATAAAAAATCAACAATTACTAAAAAAAAGTGATGGATTTCCTGTAACAACTGTTGGCAGTGGCTTCCATTTATTTCGAAACTTTAAAGGCAGGGATATTTGTTAGGTATATTTTTTATAAGTAACAGCAAAGTTATGATCGGATTTGAATTCTTCGCTTCAAAAAACCTCCGATACCCAAAATTTATGCAATATCTTATTTAAAAATTATGAAAACAAAATTTTCATTTCGACGCCCTGTATCTTGAACTAAGGTAAGTTTGGTTAAGTCGTAATATTTTAATATGTACATTAATTCAAAATAGACTGCGAACTCTTGGTTTTCTTTTGAAAAAGAAAGTGATACAACCGTTGCCTTTTATAACTGCACTCTTTACGTTATAAGAATATACCATGTAAGTACTTTTTTTCATAATAGTATGAAACAAAAAGGAGCAGTGTCTATTTTTTTACAGTAAACGCTTCACGTGAAACTTACCATAAATTATATAGGTATAGTACCTACGTAAAAATAGGTACCAGCAAAAGTTAACAGAACAATAATTTCATATTCAGAAGGAAAGCGATTGTAGAAAATAATTAATAGTTGTTCTAAGTGTTTGCCGGTTAATCGTCTCCGGCTATCGGTAAATACCCATTTCGAAAGCAAAAACGACCGTTCAACATTTACCAAGGTCTAAAATGTTAACTAATGATAGTTTGAAATTATCTAAACTCGACATAAATTTTCACCACCATGAATGCTGCACTTTAAAATTATGAGTGTGAAGATTTCATTTTAGAAAGATAGCTAAACCCCCCAGCTATCTTTCTTAATGGAAATATTGATCTTTACAACTTGTACCCCAATCTTTAAACGCGCAATGTGTGCTGACATCTCTTTGATAAAAAAATCACTAGGTTTCTTAATAAGTTCAGATCTATATTTTCACTTTTGTACATATTTGCCTCTGATCTGAAACTTCGCATCTATCAATTTATTCGATACGTATACTACGCACCCCTAATACCTGCTCTGTTGGCATGGCATGCCAGTGAACAATCCCGTGTTTTTGCTAAAGGGCGTTGGCCGTCATTGTCGTTTGTGCATGTGTGAGTTTGACGCATTGCTTGGTTGAATGTATGGCACGTGTTTTTAAGGGAGTCATTAGCATTGTGTATTGTGAACATAGAGCGAAACACAGCTTGACCACATATTTAGCCTATTTCTGCTAATGCAGCGCATATTACTGTTTACTAGCATAATATAGATTAGTACCGTTTATTTATTTGATTGCCGTCATAACTTTCCGATGTCTATTTGTAATATATTTAACTAAAATCTATTCAAAAATATATGTTGTATGAACAGTTTTGTTCTATGATTATTTGTTTTGGTGCTGTGGAATATTTGGAACATTACAAATAAAACTGTTTACGATAGCAGTTACAATCCTTTTTGGATATTAAAACTCTCCGTATTTGAACAAGTTGTTTTGCTAACGATTGGTAATAAAGTACAATATCAGCAATTATTAGGTATTGTTAGATTTCGTTTCGTCACCGTTGACTCGCACTCTCCTTTCACATGCACTGTAGGCTGCCTACAATTCATGTATTTGTAATACATGAGTATTACAGTGGAGGCGTATAAACACAAGAATTAAAGTGAGTTTTAAAAAACTAATTGTAATAATTCGGCTATTTATTTGATTAAAAAGAAAGAATTTCAGATTTGTATTCAGAGGAACACGTACTATTATCCCCGAAAAACTGACCACCACTTAAAGTTACACCTCGTATAATACATAAATATACAGGGCAGTTCAGAAGTTATTCGAAAATAAAAAAGGGAGACTCAATATTGCAATCCATTCTGTTAAAAATTTCTTTAGTTGTTTAATTTAATTTAGATAATTAAGCAAGCAGTGTATTATTTATATAGAGGGTGATTCATTAACAATGGGAAAATCGAAAGCTGAAGATATTAAACGTGAAATGGTGACCATTGGCGCAAACATGCCTTATCCGAAAGTTGATAGTTTCGGAAGTACAGGGTGTTGAAAGCTAAAATTTTAAATCGTTTTTTTGCGGTTATTCTGAAAATATCTAGGTTACGAAATTGAAAATTTGTGAAACTATATTTTTTTAAGCGACGAATATGTTGCGTGTTGCAATTTCAGCGTTGCTCATAGAGGGCGCCACTTACGACCAATTTTACCGAAAATTTAGTTAATAACATTTTACCCTGTTTGTCTAACATGAAACTTGATTCAAAACCTGAAAGAGCAATCATTTTTCCATTAATTATGTATTCTTGTTTCATTTCGGTACCTCGATCCGCTTTTGAGAAAAATCGATTTAACGTACACTGTGTTTTGATAATACGAGAAATTAAAAGCGAAACAAACCAAGTGTTTCTTCGCGTTATTACAACAATTAATAATAAAACAAATAAAATACGTAATTTTGATTTAAAGTAATTGTTTGAATAATCCACCGTTGACAATTATACACTTTACACAACGTTTTCTGAAAGATCTTCGAGTTGGAAACAACGTATTGGGATTGCGTCTGACTTCGTCGGCAGCGATTTGTATTCTTTGCCACAATTCTTCACACGAATTAAGAGATTCTTTGTAAACTATATCTTTCATTCGAGACCAAATAGAAAAATCAAGAGGATTGAAGTCAGGATTTCTGGGTGGCCAAGCAAAAATGTTTACATGGCCAATCCAGCGATTTGGAAAAACTGCATCTAAATATGCACGCACTGGCCGAGAAAAATGCGGTGGAGCTCCGTGGTGCATGAACCACATTGTCTCTTCTTAAATAAAGTGGAACTTCTTCAAGCCGTGGAATCATTTTTGCTTGGCCACCCAGAAGTCCGGACTTCAATCCTCTTGATTTTTCTATTTGGTCTCGAATGAAAGATATAGTTTACAAATAATCTATTGGTTCGCGTGAAGAGTTGGGCAAAGAATACAAATCGCTGACAACGAAGTCAAATGCAATCCCAATATGTTGTTTCAACCTCGAAGATCTCTCAGAAAAGTGTATAAGTGTCAGTGGTGGATTCTTCGAACAATTACTTTAAATCATTATTACGAATTTCATTTGTTTTATTGTTAATTGTTGTAATAACATGAAGAAACACTTCGTTTTTAATTTCTCGTATTATCAAAACATAGTGTTTCAGGTTTTGAATCAAGTTTCATGTGAGACATACAGGGTAAAAAGTTATTAACTAAATTTTCGGTAAAATTGGTCGTAAGTGGCGCCCTCTATGAGAAATGCTGGAATTGCAACACGAATCTAATTCGTCGCTTAAAAAATATAGTTTCACAAATAGATATTTTCTGAATAATCGCGAAAAACGATTCAAAATTTTAACTTTCAACACCCTGTATTTCCGTATCAACTTTCGGATAAGGCATGTTTGCGCCAATGGTCACCATTTCACGTGTAGTATCTTCAGCTTTCGATTTTCCAATTGTTAGTGAATCACCCTGTATATTTTTTGGATCTCTTGCACATTAAGGTATAGGTTAATCAATTTAAATACAATTACATACATATTGAAGATATGAGTCAAATAAATAAATTTATATTTAAAATTTCTTAGTTAATCAATTCCGTTTTATTCCGATTTATAAAATTAAAATGCTATAGAAAACAAATTTTTTCTTCAAAGTAACCATAATTCTAATCAATCTAACAAAAGGAAAGCTTTTAGCAAAGATAAGAAGATATGGAGAGAACTGTTTGTATAATTGCAAAAAATTACCATTACTTTGTAAATTTCCTCTAATAAAGGAAATAAAAATGAAACCGCACTTTGTCAGATTTTTAATAGGACACGTTGTTTCTTGTTCTGTTGCCACAATATTGCTCGTTAGATATGAGTTCTTGCCTCAATCCAGTTTACTAGCTGNTGGTGACCATTGGCGCAAACATGCCTTATCCGAAAGTTGATAGTTTCGGAAATACAGGGTGTTGAAAGTTAAAATTTTAAATCGTTTTTTTGCGGTTATTCTGAAAATATCTAGGTTACGAACTTGTGAAAATTTGTGAAACTATATTTTTTTAAGCGACGAATATGTTGCGTGTTGCAATTTCAGCGTTGCTCATAGAGGGCGCCACTTACGACCAATTTTACCGAAAATTTAGTTAATAACTTTTTACCCTGTTTGTCTAACATGAAACTTGATCCAAAACCTGAAAGAGCAATTATTTTTCCATTAATTATGTATTCTCGTTTCAATTCGGTATCTCGATCCGTTTTTGAGAAAAATCGATTTAACGTACACTGTGTTTTGATAATACGAGAAATTAAAAGCGAAACAAACCAAGTGTTTCTTCAAGTTATTACAACAATTAATAATAATACAAATAAAATACGTAATTATGATTTAAAGTAATTGTTCGAATAATCCACCGTTGACACTTATACACTTTACACAACGTTTTCTGATAGATCTTCGAGTTGGAAACAACATATTGGGATTGCGTCTGACTTCGTTGGCAGCGATTTGTATTCTTTGCCACAATTCTTCACGAGAATTAATAGATTCTTTGTAAACTATATCTTTCATTCGAGACCAAATTGAAAAATCAAGAGGATTGAAGTCCGGATCTCTGGGTGGCCAAGCAAAAATGTTTACATGGCCAATCCAGCGATTTGGAAAAACTGCATCTAAACATGCACGCACTGGCCGAGAAAAATGCGGTGGAGCTCCGTGGTGCATGAACCACAATGTCTCTTCTTAAATAAAGTGGAACTTCTTCAAGCCGTGGAAGCATTTTTGCTTGGCCACCCAGAAGTCCGGAATTCAATCCTCTTGATTTTTCTATTTGGTATGGAATGAAATATATAGTTTACAAATAATCTATTGGTTCTCGTGAAGAGTTGGGCAAAGAATACAAATCGCTGACAACGAAGTCAAATGCAATCCCAATATGTTGATTCAACTCGAAGATCTCTCAGAAAAGTGTATAAGTGTCAATGGTGGATTCTTCGAACAATTACTTTAAATCATTATTACGAATTTCAATTGTTTTATTATTAATTGTTGTAATAACATGAAGAAAGACTTGGTTTGTTTCGGTTTTAATTTCTCGTATTATCAAAACATAGTGTTCGTTAAATCGATTTTTCTCGAAAACGGATCGAGATACCGAAATGAAACAAGAATACAAAATTAATGGAAAAATAATTGCTCTTTCAGGTTTTGAATCAAGTTTTATGTTATACATACAGGGTAAAAAGTCATTAACTAAATTTTCGGTAAAATTTGTTGTAAGTGGTGCCTTCTATGCTGAAATTGCAACACGCATCTATTCGTCGCTTAAAAAAATATAGTTTCACAAATATATATTTTCTGAATAATCGCAAAAAACGATTTAAAATTTTGACTTTCAACACCCTGTATTTCGGAAACTATCAATTTTCGGATAAGGCATGTTTGCACCAATGGTTATCATTTCACGTGTGCACTACACTTCAGCTTTCGATTTTCCAATTGTTAGTGAATCACCCTGTATATTTTTTGGATCTGTTGCATATTAAGGTATAGATTAATCAATTTAAATACAATTGCAAAAAGGGATTCAAGGAGTTAGTAAGAAAATTTACGGAATATTAAAGATATGAGTCAAATAAATAAATTTAAATTTAAGATTTCTAAGTTAATCAATTCCGTTTTATTCCGATTTATAAAATTAAAATGCTATAGAAAACAAATTTTTTCTTCAAAGTAACCATAATTCTAATCAATCTAACAAAAGGAAAGCTTTTAGCAAAGATAAGAAGATATGGAGAGAACTGTTTGTATAATTGCAAAAAATTACCATTACTTTGTAAATTTCCTCTAATAAAGGAAATAAAAATGAAACCGCACTTTGTCAGATTTTTAATAGGATACGTTGTTTCTTGTTCTGTTGCCACAATATTGCTCGTTAGATATGAGTTCTTGCCTCAATCCAGTTTACTGGCTGCGTACAAGTGATTTTTCAGAAATCGATATTAGTGACAAGGTCTCTATTTTTCCTTGATGTATCAATTTGATTGAACCAGTTAGTAGATTTTTTACGCTATTATGAAAAGTGATTCATTTCAATATACGTGGAATGTGAAATAAATTATTGATGAAATAATAAATAAATTGATCTCGGGAACGGTAAAATATTGATTAAATTACAAAAAAGTTGCTCTTGAGCGATATTTATTTGTTATTATAGTTGCAGCTGTAAATTCTTTTTTGGGCATTATATAAGTTAAGTTTATTCAAATTCCTCGCGCTTTGTTGCAGATTTCAATGGTCTTTTGTGGAGATTGAAAATGTAATGCCGTCGGTTATAGTTTTTGTTAAAAGGAACCAGTGCCTAGATTTTCAATTATCTGATCAGTGGCCGTTGACGACAAAAAGAATTTACAAAGCTCCACACAAACGACATAACGGTAAGCTTCTGTTTTCTGCCGATCGCATTGTTTGTTTTTTTTTTTGTTAATACAGTCCATTTTATTTGTCCCGAATCGAACAATACCTTTAGTTTTTTTTTATAATATCCGTAGACCATTAACTGCTATTTCCTTGTTTGAATTACTTTGTGCCCTTAATTGTTAGAGACTTTAAATTTTCAGGTAGGTATTACATAAATAAACGCATATAAAGATTTTTGATCAAATGTGATGTATAATGTACCTACAAACCGATATAAATCCGCAAAAGGAATGGGAGCGGCTATCCTAAAATATATAAATTTAATATTCTGTATAAGAAAAAAAGTAGCCAAAAAATTGGATTAAAAAAAATCTAAATTTCTTTTCTTAAAATTCTTATTTTATAAATTACTTACATTAGAGCATTGACGTAAAATGGGTGTCGATGAGATATAACCTACAAAGTTTACTATGTATTGCAGGTGCAACTCAATGTCAGACGAGGCTTTAGTCCGCTGAGTAGTAGTTTCTCACAATATCAGATCAGTTAAAGAAAAAACGTTTTTGATATGACTTTTATTTTTTCTTTTGTGTGTTTTTAAACTTTATTTGGAAAACTTTTAGCACGAAATATACTCAAAATATTGTCTTAAAATAATAGAAAAAATTTAAAAATATTTTAAAAATTAAAGATGCTAGTGTCACACTATAACAAACATATATCTGTTAGCCACTTGTTTTAGCCACATATCTGTCTAAATAAATCTAAAGAGAAAAATATTTTGAATAGTAAAATCGAAAAATCGTATTGGTCGATATTAACCGATATTATGAGATAAAATCGAATCAAATGAATAAAATTAAATTGTTATTTTCTAAATAACTCGTAAATCTTATCATTGTGTCATACATATAAGCCACCATTCTCCATCATTGAGATAGAGAATGGTCCTGCATTTCCATCAAATACATTTCATAAGAAGCAAAGTTGCCACTTCCAGTTCATTTTTCCTTTTTTTCTTACGCTTCTTTTTCATTTTGGTTAATTGGTTAATCTTTGCTAAACATGTTTCTTTTTACAGTTAAGGGTAAATGTAACGATTTTTTAATGTGCTCTTTTGAAATTTTCTTTTCGCAAATAATATCCAATATTTGGTGGAATCATGAAGCTCCTGAATAATGTTTCAGCTTCAGCAGTTTTTTTTTTCATCGTTAATTCATTCTGAGTCATCAGTGGAGGAATCATAGGTCTAAGAATTTTTCTCTCCTGAGTATATCTAGGTGAGTTTTTTAAACTGATACTCCAGATAATATGATTTTAATATTATCGGAATTTTATGAATACATCACAATTCTAGATTTTCTTTAAGTTCTTCATTTCCTTAGTCGCTTGGTGGTTTCTCCTTGCCATCGTTGATTCTGTGAAATTAGTGGATATATATGNGTTTCAGCTTCAGCAGTTTTGTTTTCATCATTACTTCATTCTGAGTCATCAGTGGAGGAATCATAGGTCTAAGAATTTTTCTCTCCTTAGTATTTCTAGGTGATTTTTTTAAACTGATACTCCAGATAATATGATTTTAATATTATCGGAATTTTATGAATACATCACAATTCTAGATTTTCTTTAAGTTCTTCATTCCCTTAGTCGCTTGGTGGTTTCTCCTCGCCATCGTTGATTCTGTGAAATTAGTGGATATACAGGGTGTCCCGGAAATGGTGGGCAATCTCTCGGATATGGATAGATAATGAGAAAATAATGTCACAAGTTTATATAAATTTTTTTCCTACGGGCTCACCCTGTAGAGTCATTAGCTCTTGAAGTTGAGAATTAAAAATGTTTTTTTTTGCTGTAACTTTTGTATTTTTCAATAAATTTTGAAAATTTTTTGCCTGGATCTATAATTATAAAATAACCTCCCACCAAAATTTCTAGAAAAAAAATTTTTATTCCACTATACCCCAAATTTTCCATTATTTTATAAAAATTTATGGTATTTTACGTAAAAAAGGTATACTTGTTGAATATTCATAAAATAGATATTTTTTGAGATAAACCCATTTAAAGAGGAAGGTACCATTTAATTTGAGACAATTTATTTAATTGAAACACAGATTTAATCGTGTTTGGCTTTGACATGTCAGAGTATGCCAAAGGCAATTAAATTGTCAAACTTGTCAAATACGTAGTTTTAAATCTAAGACTCATCTCATAACTCATAATTTGTTATAAAATATGGAGTATTCCAATTTCCAATAAAGAATATGCTGATATGCATTTAATGTACGGGCGGGCTCTTTGTAATGCCTCGGCAGCAAGAAGATTTTATCAGCATTCTTATCCTAATAGCAGGATTCCGGATCGCAAAACTTTCGAACCTATTGATCAAAGATTAAGAGAAACTGGTAAAATACGATTACTATTATCAAACAAAATGGATATTAAATAAATTTTAATGTCTTTAGGTCAGTTTGCTCCTGTTACTGCCAACGGGGGTGCCCCGCTAACAGCACGTACAGTTGAAGTAGAGGAAAATATACTGGACGAAGTTGCTGCTCATCCAACAGTTAGCATTAGGTCATTATCTTCTTTTACCAATGTTCCAAAGACCACTGTTGCAAGAATCCTTAGAGAACAGCTTCTTCACCCTTACCATATCCAAAAAGTGCATGCTCTTAATCCTGATGATTTTCGTGCAAGAGTACAGTTTTCTCAATGGTTTCTTCAGAGACATGAGCAAAATCCTATGTTTACGAGATTAATTCTGTATACTGACGAAGCAAGTTTTGGGAGGAATGGAGTTATTAACTCCCATAATTTACATTATTGGTCTGATGAGAACCCACACGCTATTATTGAAACTAGGCACCAAAGACAATTTTATGTTAATGTTTGGAGTGGAATTATTGGTCCTTACTTATTGGGTCCATTTGTGTTACCCCCTAGACTGAATGGTCAACGTTACCTAGATTTCCTTGTGCATCAATTACCACAACTGTTAGAAGATGTTGATCTTGAAACCAGAAATGCACTGATATTCATGCACGATGGGGCGCCGCCTCACTTTAGTGCTGCAGTAAGGGACCATTTAAACGAGGTATATCCTAATCGCTGGATAGGTCGCGGTGGACCTATTCATTGGCCTGCCCGAACTCCAGATATGAACCCACTTGACTTTTTCTTTTGGGGGCACTTGAAAAATCTTGTTTATTCCACACCTGTAACCACTAGAGAAGAATTAGAAGAAAGGATTTTTTATTGTGCAAATGAAATACGACAAAATCCTGAAATGTTATGGAGAGTGCAACAGTCTTCTGTTAAACGAGCTCGTATTTGTATAAGAGAAGGTGGAACTAATATTGAGAATTTATTATGAATTATATTAGTTACAAAATTTTGATTGTCATGCACTTTTCGTTTAGTTAGTTTAGTTAAGTCCAAATTCTCATAATTTGGAACACTGCTATTGCAAATTATTTGTCCTTTATTCTGATATGTAAAAGCCAACTACGATTAAACCTGTGTTTCTGTTAAATAAAATGTCTCAAATTAAACAGTACCGTTGTCTCTAAACTTGTTTTTCTACAAACGTCATTAAGGTATAATTTTAACGCATGCTGTCAGTCAATTTCATTTTATGATACTAGTGTTAAAAGTGAATTATTTTTAGCACTAGTGTTAAAAGTAAGTCATGTGATTTACCTTTAAGACCACTGTTATAAAATCACACTTTAGAAACTGTCAGTACACGTTAAAAATTATACAAAATTATATTTTATGGATATTCAACAAGTATACCTTTTTTACGTAAAATACCATAAATTTTTATAAAATGATGGAAAATTTGGGGTATAGTGGAACAAAAATTTTTTTTCTAGAAATTTTGGTGGGGGGTGCTTTGCCCCCGGGCCCCCATAATTATTATCGAGGATTTCATATTATCATCCAAAGCAGCTTCAAAAATTATAGATCCAGCCAAAAAATTTTCAAAATTTATTGAAAAATACAAAAGTTACAGCAAAAAAAACATTTTTAATTCTCAACTTCAAGAGCTAATAACTCTACAGGGTGAGCCCGGAGGAAAAAATTTTATATGAACTTGTGACATTATTTTCTCATTATCTATCCATATCCGAGAAATTGCCCACCATTTCCGGGACACCCTGTATATGCCTATCCTTTTAAATACTTTCACTGTATAGTGACTATTCTGTTGCAAGCCTGAATATTTCAGTAACATCCTCTAAAGATGCAAGCTCTGTGGTGTATGCGGAGACAAATTTATGACCACGGTACCAATTTCCTTGCAAACGTTTTTCAAGAAGAACAGCTGATATATTCTTCTGTTTCTAGTAAGACCTTATTATTTACAGAACATTTAATATGGACAATGTAGCGTTTCATTCAATTAAAAAATTAAATTTTGTGCTACCATTTGTCAATGGTCTATGATTTGCATTGATAGATTAGTTTTTTTATCAACTGATATTTCATATTTTCAGTATCAAAAATAAATATCGAAGATACAAAATTACCAGGCCCGCTTATTAGCAGAGATAACAGTGTCTTTTTATTTTCCTTTTTTGCCACTAGTGACAGTTCCATCTTGTTTTAGTTGTTACTATGCAGTCTGGGGTATGTAGATTGGAGATCTCTTTGTCATCAAAATCATAAATTCTATCTGGGAGAAATTTATAATGTTGGAACAGCTTTCAAAATTCAAACAAGGGATCTTATCAGCATTCAATCACAGAATTCGATTTAATGAAGGTGCCTCAGGTTTATGAGAGGTGATTCCAGAATATTTTTGAGCATTTAAATTACGCTTGATATTGCTGGTTTCAGTAAAACTAAAGTAAAGAAACTACGAGTAAATAAAACATTTTTTGAAGAATAATAATCTAGTAGCAAAAACTGTTTCCTGTCCAGCCGTATATACCGCCTCTCTTCCTAGTTTATTACCTGAAAGCAGACGAATCTTAAGGCGTGAGTTCTTCTTTAAGGTCAAAATTTGATATTCATTAAACAGCGGCGTGCCTATGGAACATCCTGACTGATGGACATTCGTTTATGTCTGCACATTTTAAATTACTTTTTCAAGAAAATTGAAAATATGTACTTAAACAGAAATGAACTTCTCTGTAAACGATTTTAATTAAAACAAATACAATTTAAAAGTTGTTTAAATCATGCAAAGTGTGTATGCAGATTATATTTAAAACAATTTGTATTTATTAACAAATCATTAAAATAACATTCTGAAAGACATCTATAATTACAGACATCTCTGTTGGCAGTATGATATTATATTAGAATATCTAATTAAATTAAATGAAATTATATTCTGTGCGAAAACCGCTTTGCTTTTAAGTAGGATCTACGACTGGGTAAAAAACAAAGTGCAAATGCGCTATGAAGATATCCTCCGTTTTGTCAGAAACCGGCCTGACATTCAGAGTGACAGCCCTGGATTCTCACCATTGTATTGTGCGGTTCAGAATGATGAGGGTAAAAACTTGTGCACGACAATTAGCAAGCCTACTCCTGTTTTCGGGCTTTTCTTGTGTAACATTTTAAGAACGGTTTCAGCCTTTGGCGAATGTTCCAGTCTCTAATATTCTGATGGTTTTAAGGCAACAGATTATTATTTCTGGTTATACTAACACATACATGTGTTTGTTTAGTTTTTAGGTTACGTATTAATTTTCAGCAACAGTTTCGCATATACGAAATCGAAAAAATTATGAATTTCTGTAACAGTTAAATGTAAGGAAAGCGATTGTAGAAAATAATTGACAGTTGTTCTGCGGTTAATCATCTCCAGCGATCGGTAAATACCCATTTCAACTAAAATGACCGAGGTCACAGGCGCATATCTAAAATAGTCGAAGTTTTTAATAGATGCCATTTTCACTAATGGTGGCGAAGCATCAACTACTTCATATTTTAATAATTCCACTATCCGCGTCAATATGCAGTAATATGTACATGTATGCCTCTGATCTGAAGCTTCGCATCGATCAAATTATTCGGTACGCTTCTAGCAGCATCCTAATGCCTGACATGTCGGCCTGGCGTGCCGGTAAACAATCCAAGCTGAGGGTCGTTGACCATGCATTTCATTGTCATTTGTGCGTGTTAACGTTTTGCTTGGTCGATTGTATGGCACGTGTTTTTATGGTAGCGAATATCGTGAGCATAGCACACGGCCTGACTACAGATTTAGCATATTTCTGCTACTACAAAGCATATTCTCGCTTACTAGCATAATACAGATTACTACTGTTTATTTATTTGATTATATACAGTAGTGTAGACGATATATAGGAAAGTTTCCAAATAGATAATTTAATAAATGGATGGAAGAGACTTTAAGAAACTCTAAAGCGTGGAGTTGTCATAGGATACTTAAACCACATTTTTTCTTCTTGACGTTCGGAAGCGTTTAGGTAGGTACTGTAAACACCCAGAATGATCAATAAGCACAACGATTTTCTTCAGAATTTATTAGTGCCTTAACAATGACAAATGATTTTGCAAATGCTGTATTAAAATTTGCAGTATTTTAATATTACTTACGTGTAGGGCTTATAGTTTTGCATAAACATGCTTCTGTGATGTTCCAGAAGCGCAATGCACTTTAGCTTTAAACATTTACCTAGCAAATACCTTCGGAATAAACACCGAGATATGTTTAAACGCTCGCAAGAACTTACCTGAAGTTCGATCGTAATTATAAGAAGTTTTTATAAGTTTTTTTCACAGACGCATTCAATTCCTTAAAGTGAATGGAGTAAGAGGTGAAAACTTGAAGATTCCTTAAACACGTGTACATGGTAGGTACCCAAGAGCAATCAGCCTAGTAAAGATGTTCCAAATGGGAACCTTATACAGGGTGTCCCAGAATAACGTGTACAACGGAAGACCACAGATTCGTGGGCTCACTTTTGCTTTCAATCTACACATTTTGGTATTATACAGAGTGGTTTTTAAAACCTACTATAACTTTTTCATCTTTCGGGCAATAATAGCATCTATTTTTTTTCTGATAGGTGACATTATTTGGAAGTTTTTGCGCCTCTTGTAGAATTTTGATTAAATGAGCGGTTTGGCTACAAAAAAATATTGCCTATTTAATTAAGTACCTACATTATCGTGCCACCCATATTATAATACTTAACAAAGTGCTAGTAAGCACTAATTTTGTAGGTTGACTGTAATTTCAGTTTGATCTTTAAGTCATTGTGCCTGACAATTCTTAATGAGTGTAAACACTCATTAAGAAATGAGAAATCATGAGAAATGTACCTACAATAATTTAAAGATCAAACTCAAATTACAGTCAATCTACAAAATCAGTGCCTACTAGCACTTTGTTAGGTATTGTAATATGGGTGGCAAGATAATGTACACATTCAAAAAATATTTTTTTGTACCCAAATCGCTCATTTAATCAAAATTCTACAAGAGTTTCAAAAACTTCCAATTGGCATCACCTATCAAATTAAAAATAGTTGTCATTATTACCCGAAAGAGGAAGAAGTTATGAACTGATATTATCACCACACGTCAATTTTGTAAGAGTTATAGGTTTTAAAAAACTCTCTGTGTAACACCAATATGTGTAGATCGAAAACAAAAATTCACACCCCAAAAATTATGAAAATCGATTAATAGGTATTCGTGTTATTTACAAAATTCAAAAAATTTTCACTAACTTTGAGGCCATCTAGCGGCCAAACGAAGCGATTTGGGATATAGGTGAATTAGCCTAAATCTTCCTAATTTCAGTCTACGAACTTGTGGTCTTCCGTTGTACATGTTACTCTGGGACACCCTGTATATTATCAAACTTCGGGTGTTTTGATAGATAATTTATACAAAAAACATAATTTTCAAAACAAAAAAAGTGGGTCAAATTTTTCTAGGGCATACGATTTGGAGACATATTCCCAACTTTGCCCAAAATTGAATAACGTTGTATGTCTTACGATAACTGAAATCTGTATGTTGTTGTTCGAAAAGCAGACACTTGATTGAATTTGGTATTCTAAATAAATATTTGAAATGCCTTCCGGTTAAATTTAAACAAATTAAAATTCAGTTTTTGCTTAGCTTTTGAAATATTTTATTTAAAATATTTAATCTGAATTAAAGTAGGCGCTTTCTATGTAAAACGAGCCCTGCAGAACCGACAAGTATTATTGCCAAATGCCTGTGAACAAACACACTGGCATTATCTAGATTGCCAGGCATTCATGGGTGAATTTTCAGTGCAAATTCAAGTGAACAGGTGCGTGTATAATGTGACCATCACTCCTGCCTTTACTGTCGCTCTATTATGGACTCCTGTAAAACTAACAGACTTTTGACAGGAATGAGGAAAGCAGTGACTTTGATCTCTGGAGTATAATATAATACTATTTACATTTAACTTAGTCTTTGATGTTATTAATTACTACATCCACAATATGATTTCTTTCAGTTATAGGTTGCGGAAACAATACTCATTTTTGCTTTGTACATTGATGGATTTCAGAGCGACTCCACGGAAAATATCAATCATTTTCGGTTTGTTGACGACCCCAGTAAATTTATATTGGATGACGACATCACTTATTAATATTTACGGCTCATTTTCTTAAATACCAATTTACAGCTACTCAACTAAAATATCTCTGTGTAAATAAAAACATAATTATATTTGTTCATTCGATTCAAAAATTTAAACCATAATTACCAGAACTTCAGAGTTTTCCTTAATAGCCCTCAATATAAATAAATTATAAATACGAGCAATACAGAGTGTCCCGAAATGAATGCAACAAAATTTGGTTACAGATTCTTAAGACAAATTTAGGAGACCCGTATATTTTATTTTTGCCAAGTGGCCTCCTCTTTCGGAATTACAGCCCCCTGAAATCCGCCCTTAAGAATAGTCTTTTTTTATATCTCAGAACCCTGTTGTACGAGAATCACTAAACTTGGTACACAAAAGTTTTATGACACATGGAATCTGATAGTGTTACGCTTTTTTCGTGGGAGCCAAAAAAATTGAATCGCATATGTGAATTTCTAAAAAATTATTCCGTCCGCTGAATTTAGAAACTTTTTTGTATCTTGATATATTTTTCGTAAAACGCAATGTTTTAGAGAAGAAATGTGATCGAATACATATCGTGATTTGTATGAAATTACATGTGTTAATCGTAGGTTGCTGGCGTTCGCAATTAACATTAAGGGAGAATAACGTCTTAATTAAGGAGAATAAAAATCTTCTCGAAGAAAAGGTCACTATCCTAGAAAAACAGATAGATACTCTGAAAAAACAAGCAGGGCAAGAAACCAAGAATTTTGATCAGAACAGAAAACATAGATTAGATAGTCAAGTATCGCAAACATCGAATACTACACCCCAAATAGTTTCGGATAATCAAAAAGAAATATTTCTATTTCCCCCAAGGAATAACATTCCATCAATAGATATATCAAACCGTGATAATATGAATCCTAGCATAGCAATTACTAAAGACGTTACTATGACATTGGCACAAGTTGCCGCGAATAAATCTGAAAATACTAAGCATGTGCCTTTCAAATCTCCCCGGCCAAAGAAAAATGTTTTTGTGGGTACGGCAGAAGTAAACAATACTGATAAATTTACAGGACGGGATGACAATCATAAGAAAGTTTGGCTATTTATATCTAAGGTACCAGATAGTGTGGACGAGGAAATAATAAAAAATTTCATTATTAATAAAACGAATGAGGAAGATTTATTCATGAAGCACTTATATACACGAATTGAACAGTCTAGACCAAACAGTAGATGCTTTTAAGTAGGCATCAAATTCGATCTAAAGGATATAGTGTATGATCCCAAATTTTGGCCAAAAAACGTAGCTTTCCAGAGATTTAAATTTGAAAGTCAATACAGGGAGGTAGCTAATAATGGCAATCAAGAAGCTAATGTGGAGGATTTTTATCAACAAAAAACTAAGATTTCCCGCATCACCGTCAACCGCGGATGTAACGAATAATAATGATAATAATAATTACACTCATAGACATAATTTTGCTCTTATACATTGGAATATACAGGGTATAAAAAATAAGGTGGATGAAATAGAGTTGTTGTCAAATGATAGTTATTTCGATATTTTACTTGTCAATGAACATTGGTGTAGTTCCCAGGAATTGAAATATGTGAGTGTATCCAACTACAATTTAATATCAAATTTCTGTAGAATAAACCTAATACATGGGAGAGCCATTTACGCATCAGAGCACTATGTTAACTATAAAACTTTAGAACATATCAATTCACTTTCCATTGAAATGCATTGCGAACTGGCTGCTGCTGATATTGATAATATTACTATCTATAGGTCACCTAAAGGCGATTTCGATATATTTTTAGACATACTAAATCAAGCCCTAAATTCATTCACTAGAGGTAACAAAGTAATGTTTGCGTCTGGGGATTTTAATATGTATTTTCACGACTTTAAGAACAAGCGCACAATGCAGTTAATGAATCTATTTGTTTCTTTTGGCTTTTCACAGTCATTTTCTAGTTTTTCTAGAAGTAACCATCGCCTTGATAATATCTTTACAAACATACCTGTAAACAAAGTTAAGACCAAGGCGTTGGACACAAGACTATCAGATCACTCTGCTATATATCTGCAGACTAACTTAGATCTCAACTTTATACCAAAAAAAAATTCCTACAGGCCCGTATCATCTCATAGTCTTACTCAATTATGCAATTATCTGAATACCATAAATTGGGACTTTATACATAACCTTGAGTTACATATAAATATTAGGTTCGAAATGTTTATGAACTTAATTACTGAAGCTATAGAAAATCACTTTCCCTCAAAACCGTGTATAATTAACAAACCAAAGAAGTCAAATGTAGCCTGGTTTAATGAAAATCTACGCCAACAGAGCAGTCACTTGCACTTTTTTTTTGATTTCTATAAACAAAATCCAACTTTGTAATAGAGAAATATATAATAAATTTAAATTAAATTATCGTCAGGAAATCACCAAAGCTAAAATACGATCAAATGATAGCTACATTAAACAACATATCAACCCTGTTAAAGCTGCTTGGAATCTGGTTAATAGTGTAAATAAGGTACCCGGCCATAGCTTCCTAAGTTCATCAAACATATCATCTGACGAATTTAATGATTATTTTATAAATGCTGCTGACATTATAATTAAAGGGTTACCATCCAACAATAAAAACTTTTAACACTTATTTACAACAATTTGCACCCTTAAACACATTTTCTTCTTCGAATGTCTCTCCATGGGAAATTGCTAATGTCGTTGGTAATCTAAAAAACAAAATATCAATGGATGCTTACAATTGGTCATCCAAAATTCTGGAAGGTATAATTAGCAGTATATTAATTCCTGTCACTTATCTAATTAATTATTCCATCAATGATAATACATAAAACAGATAATATCAATGATCCATCGAACTACAGACCGCTATTTCTGTTGTGCCTGTGCTGGCTAAAATATTCGAAAATATATTGAATGTCCAAATTGTAACTTATTTTGAATCAAATAAACTTTTTAATTGTCATCAATATGGCTTTCGAAATAACTTATCAACAACCTTGGCAATTGATTATTTAACATCAATTATAAATGTTGGTTTTGAGGATGGTGAGTTTGTTGCTTCCCAATTTCTAGACTTAACAAAGGCATTCGACTGTGTGTCGCATAATATCCTTATAAATAAATTATATTTTTATGGTTTCTCAGGAGAAAGTACAAAATTAGTGGAATCCTATTTAAATGATAGAGTTCAATATGTTCAATACAGCGGTGTTAAGTCTGGATTAAAGAATACTATTCATGGTGTGCCCCAGGGCTCAGTATTGGGCCCTCTGCTATTTTTAATTTACATAAACGACTTTCCAATTTCTTTAGATGGAAATATTAATAGTGTGTTATTTGCTGACGATACTAATATAACCTATAGAAATAAAGACTTAGTTTTATTAACAGAGAAATCACCTCAAATTCAGTCAAGGGCAAGTGATTGGTTTGCTTCTAATAACTTGAGTTTGAACAAGTCGAAAACGGTGACTATGGTTTTTACCCTACGAAGTGGAGAACATTTAAATAATCCAGATTTTGTAAAATTCTTAGGAGTATACTTAGACTCTAAATTGTTATGGGACCAGCATGTCAATTATATTTGTTCCAAAATATCAAAGCATCTATATTTGCTCCGTACTCTCTCATATAAAGTATCCAGAAATATTTTAATAACAGTATATCATAGTCTCATTCACTCTGTTTTGTCTTATGCAATCCTTGTTTGGGGCCACGCTCCCTCGAGCCGGCAAATGTTTTCACAACAGAGAAAGGCTGTCAGGGTGATATCGGGCTTAAACTGTAGAGATGACTGCAGAGATCAGTTTATTGAATTGAATATACTCACATTCCTATGTACTTATATTTTCAACTGTATTATGTATGTTAGAAACAATATAGAGTCATTTAACTGTAATTATGAAATTCATACTTATAATACCCGCAATAGGAACTACCTCTCAAATAAACATCTAAGACTAACTAGAACACGAAATGGTACAGGATATTGGGGTTTAAAATTATTTAATGCTCTCCCTGATTATGTAAGGATTTTAAATATAAATACTTTTAAAAAAAGAATTAAGAATTATTTATTGAGAAACGCCTTTTATGATTTTAATAAGTTTTTATCAAGTGACTTGCACAATATTTAATTTGTTAGTTTTAACTATTTGTTGGTTCTTATCATCTGTACCTATCTACATGTATTGTTTTGTATGTTTGTAGTATTTTTAATGATGTTGTTAGTCTGTAAATATTTTATATTGATTTTACCTATATTTGTATATTTTTATATAGTAAGTAATCTCAGCGTACTAAGTTATGTCCTTTTCCTTTTCTTTTGACGTGTGTAAACACTCTGGTGTGTATTGACATGAATTGAAATAAATAAATAAATAACAAAAAAAATTATTTGTTGACAGTTATTTCCATAGCGAATACATCCATATCATTCGATGTTTTCGTGTATGTCCCGGCAACTTATAGGGATGGGTTCTGTAATCGTAAGAAGACCCAATGCAGGAAGACGTCGTTTGTTAACACCCTATCAAGAAGAAAATATCTTGAATGTATGTGAATAAAACTCATTGGCAATATCGATTTCCGACTAAATGTTGAATTAGAATCGTCGTTAGATGGCATTCTTGGACCACATTTCTTGCTCCCTGGTCTAAACACAGAAATTCAACTGTATTTCATGGAAATAGTTGTGAATTAAAATTAACATAAAAACCATTTTATTAAAGTTTCAAATTGTTCTTGGGAAGTTTTTATTAACAATTCGGTTCTTAAAATTAATTTTAATTAGAATTTCATACGAATCACGATATGCAACCGATTACATTTTTCTCGGAAAGATTGCGTTTGCGAAAAAAATACCAAATGACAAAAACTTTTCTAAATTCAATGGCTTTCTAGAGGACTAATAATTTTTAAGAAATTCAAATATGCGACCCAATTTTTTTGGCTTCAAATACAAGGGGGCCAAGAAAAAGTGTCTTAAGGAGGTTTCTCACCAAAAACCGTAGCACTATCAGATTCTACGTGTCATAAAACCCCGGTGTACCAAATTTAATGATTCTCGTATAACACGGTTCTTAGATATAAAAAAAATACTATTCGTAGGAACGGATTTCAAGGGGCCGTAATCCCGAAAGAGGGGGCGACTTGGCAAAAATAGAAAATACTGGTCCCCTACATTTGTCTAAAGAATCTGTGAATTTTGTTTCATTAATTTCGGGACACCCTGTATAAATGTAAATTATTACTATTTCATTTTAAAACAAAAATGTGCTTAATATTTAGGGAATAATTTGTCTTAATTATTTGCTTCAAATGTTAAATTCATATTCGTATCCGCATGTGGCATTTTATTGTAAACTTTTATTAATACGAATGTATAAACAAAAAAGTAGATTCGTAGGATAACATGTTACAAGAAAGTCTTTATTTTTATTTCTAACCAAATTTTATTGTAATGAAGACGACATAATCAAAATCATCAATCAATTCTGTTTAAAATGAAACAATACATTTTTGGTTGTGAATTATTTTCCCTTCATAAATTACAAAACATTACCTCGAATAATGAAGAGATTTATACTAACTTCTTTCATACACAGCGTGTAAATAAATAAGTACGAAAAATTTAAGAAGGTAATTCTTCGTCGATTAAAATTATAATTTTGTAGTAGGATGTTGTCGGATAGTTGCTAGTTGTTAACAATTCATAATATCATTGCCGTTACTCTTCGAGTGCTACTTTTTTAAATTTGATCCATTTTCTCAATATTTAAAACTACAATAACGCCTATATGATCTATATACACTTCGTTTGTGGTCTTACCGCAGGTAACTTTTTAGAAGCATCTCTAGTTTACACTGAACTATATTGCTCGTCAACACACCTAGTTTGTATGCCTAAAGGCTACGTGAAATTGGAACCTTACAGAAAAGAACTTATAAATGTGATAGCAACCTCGAAATTAGAATACCTGCTTTGGAAGAAGAAGTTTTGAATTTGATTGATGAAGAACCGGTCACCAGCACTTAAAGAAATTGCTTTGCCGTTAAATATCGATTATTATCTGAAGTCTTTTAAAAAACAACTTCTATATCCCTTTTACGTGCAGTGTGTTTCTTTGTTTCAGCGATATTCTCTACAACGTCTTGCATATCCTCGTTAGTTTCTGGAGAAGTTTGGGCAAAATCCTGAGTTTCTGGCATAGATGTTGTCAACGGGCCATTTTTTAACGGAATGGATAACAAATTATCATAACACCATAGAAGAGAATCCACATGCCTTAGTCATAGTTCATCATCCACAAAAGTTTTATCAGAGTGTGTCGATTGAAATTCTTAATTTTCCTGCAATTTTTGCCACTTAGGTTATGGAGACGTACTTTCTTCTCCTTCCAATACTTCTGGAAGATACGCCTCTAAATGTCAGAGCTCAGTTTTGGTTTGTGCCTATTTTAGTGTAAGAGCATAACCGTAAACGAAGCATAATCAAATCGTTGAATTAGTTCTGATAGACCTGTGTACAAGATACCTGTGCAAGGCATTCAAAAATTGGAAAACCGTATTATTGATCGAAGTCCTTAAAGAAGTGCAGTATAAAATAAACATTCTCCATCATTTCGTCCAGTCACTAGAATTAGCCTTAACTAGCGATACTGTGGGAAATAATAATATTGGGAGATATTTCAACCCAAATGGCTAGTAAACAACTAATATCATTCGTACGTAGCATCACTAGACATAAACAGGTATCGAGCTTATTAGTTTTCATCAGTATGCCATACGTGAGAAGACTGACGATGAAAACAAAATATTAGATGACATATACTTGGTAGGTAATATTTTTCACTAGAAGAACTCAATAACTGTTTTTTTACTGATTTTGTTGCTAGTTCTTGCAAGATCTAGTTTTTATTTGGTCTGTCATTTAAATGTTCTCTTATTTGCTTCAGATACGGGCTTGATACGGTTATGGATTTTGCATTGATGCATCTTCGTAAAATGCAAGTCCATGGCGTTTAACGATTGGCTTCAGAGGGTTCATGAAACCTACAAGATTGCATTTTAGCCGTAGAATGGCAGTAAAAATGTTATAAAACAGTTATTACTGAAATATTACTTTTGCTTTTAGTACTCATCTAATTTTTGTCAATTTAAATCGATTTTGTTCCCTTAGTGTTCCATTTTAATTGTTTTAATTACTCAAGGTATAATTAGGGCGAGAAAAGCTACTCCTGTAAACTACTATTTAGCTTCTCATTTAGCTTCGTATTTAAATGGAGTAAAATACAAAATCGATTTTAACTCGGGAATGATTGAGTTTTTTGACATTCAACTAGTATAGCAGACAGTTGCATTTAAAATAAATTAAGCTTTTACTATTTTCATCCAAAACTGTGTATATGAGTACCTACATATAACTGGCACCCACTGACGTAAGCTGAGAGTGAACTACATAAATTGATACTATTTTTATTTTCTTATTCACTAATAATTTTTAATTAGGTTATAAACTTCAACATAGTAAGGCAGGCAGTATATTGATACAAATGTTAGCATTTCTAGCCAACCAAATATCATTGATCATTGTGCTCCGATAAAAGGCTTTGAGATTAGTTATTACCTATAAAATGTCGAAAAACTCGGAAAACAATGTGATTGTACTCAATGCTTTAAAACACAGAAATAGTGGTTAAAGCGGGACATTCAGGAAATTAAGTTATAACAGTTTTAAAAGTCCCAATCCATAAGCGAAATACGTTTTCATTCTGAAGTGACTTTCGTATTTTATTTACATACAGAACTTTTTAAAAGTGGATACAGCAACCCTTTCAGCGACTACTTTTTGTTTGGCTGAATATATTGCTGCACAAAAGGAAATATATATGGAAGATATCTGTAATATAAGAGTAATATTTACACTTTTCCATTTTTTTATTAAGTTTTAGTACAAGGTAACGTAGCAACCAAAAAACTGGCAACAACGTTTATGTGGAAATGATTTCTTAAAGATGACTTTTTCGTGCCATACTGAACCGTGTAATAAAAGAAAGAAAAAAACGTATTGCCTTACAGGTACATTTACAAAATATTCTGGTGTTGGCTAATGTTCTTATACATCATTAAATTTCCTTCCAAACAAGTCTTTTAAATTCCCCACAAATGAAATTTTAAGGGAATTAAGTCCACAGAACAAGAAAGCCATGTAACTAGTATATGAAGTAATAAAGCGCTCTTTTTTCATGTAAAGAACTCATCTACTTACATTGAGAGGTGCCTTTTCTAGAAGAATTAACAAATTATCTAATAAATTCAAATAATGCTAAGTAGTCAGGCAGTTTGGCAACACAAAAGATTTTGTTAAATGCGCAGGGGCGTATTGTGGCCCACTTGCTAGTTGTTAGGTAAAAAAGGATAATCTTGTAGCAGAGCGTGGATTCTTTGCACATGAAACATTCGTCTTTCAATGTGCTCCATACAACTCAAGTAGATGTACCGTACTTGATGATACATAAATACCGTGCTGTAACTGATCAGAATCACATGCTTCTTAAATGTATGATACAAATTTTAGAGCAGTTGGTACAAAATGAAATGGAAAACAATTCGCATGCACTTGGTATGAGGCCGCAGCATTTTGCTTACATTTACAATCAACAACATATCAATCAATTTGTGATTTGAAACAACTTAATGCACTTAGTTCTGAGTGGCTTTGAGAATAGAGACATTACTAATGGTACTTTATATGACCTTACTAAGGCTTTTGACTGTGTGAGCCACACCATTTTAATATAAAAACTTTCACGCTATAACTGATCAAAATAGTATCTCCCTTATATCATGCTTAACTATGAATCCCGGAGTCCCACAAGGATCTGTCCTTGGGCCTGTACTGTTTCTCATTTATATAAAAGATTTGCCAAATAGTGATGGCATTTCCAAGTTTATCTTCTTTGCGGATGATACTACGATCCCAAAAACAGTGCAGTTCAGGCCAGTGTCCTTCGTAAGAATGTTCACACAACACAAAATAACGTTAAGCAGTGGTTTTTGGCAAATAAGATGTATCTCAATAAAGACAAAACTCAGTCTATTTCGTTTACTTTGCGTTATGTGCATGATGAGTTCACCAATTGCCAAATGTCTTGGAAGCAGCATATTGATGAGTTATCTAAAAAAAACTATCCAAAAAGATGTTCCTGATCAGAAGTCTTGTTGCTGTCAGCCTATTATGGCTTTATTCACCCACATATGTGCTATGCTATTTTGAAATGGGATCATTCTCGCCATGGTGATAAAATTTTTAAATTACAACGCAAATGTATTCGCATTATTGCTGGGTTACCCTATAGAGCGGACTGTAAGCAACAATTTAAGAAATATGGTATACTTACACTACTAAGGGTCTATATCTTGGAATGTCTCTTGTTCATTAAGGAAACTATCCATATGTTTCGTCAACATTGTATGAACAATGTTGAATAGAAACAGGTACAATATAAACCCTGTTCCTCTTAGACTAGGTAAAACTACAGTCGGTTCTAATTACTATGGTATGCGCTTTTTTAATATGCTACCTGAAGCGATTAGGTCCTTGTGTAATGCGCACTATAAAATGATAGTAAGGAACTTTCTTAAAATGAAATTCATGAATATTTTAATGATGTTTTTGTTGCCCTTGTTAGTTTTCTAGGAATGCAATGCAATGTGTGTGATGTGTGATATATTTCTTTATGTATTTTGTAATAGTGCCTTATTTGTATCTATAGTATTTATTTTTAGTATTTTTTTAAATGATTTATTCACATATCTGTGCTTTAGCTTTAACCTATCTTTAATTACTGATACTTTTGGTGTCAAATTTCTTTTGTAACTTGTCTAAACATTTGTCTTATGTTCTGACATCAGTAAATTATTATTACTATTATTATTTTATTCTTCCTTCTATGTGCTCCATACAACTCTATAGTATATACCGTACTTCATGGTACGTAAAGACTGTGTTGTAACTGACCAGAATCACATGCTTCTTAAATGTATGATACAAATCTTAGAGCAGTTAGTACAAAATGAAATGGAAAACCATTCGCATACACTTGGTCTGCGGCCGCAGCATTTTGTTTACATTTACCGTATACCAACAACATATTTATCAATTTGTGATTACTCTAACTGTACGTCATTGAAGTGGAACCCTGACAATAAGAACAACAACAATCCATCACTACAATTTATTAACGAAATTATATAAATTTACGAAACAGAAAAAATATCAAATAAAACATTTATAGCAGCCGATAATATGATTGTCTAAAAAGTATATAAATATTTTTTCAGATAGCTGTACAGACATAATATTGATTAGTACTACAATTTTAACTTCGACAATCTAAATAATTTTGAACATTGGAAATATTTTCCGACCACTGATCTGTATTTCTTTTTCTTTCTTTGAAAATTTGACTAGCCTTGTATGACTAATAAGTAATAAAGGATGTTCACAATGAAAAACTGAGTATGATATCAATGTTCCAGACCTTCTGCTGGCTTTTTTTTTTTCAAGAAGTGACACAAAGCCTTAAAATTCTTCTTTAAATCTGAAAAGATTTTGTTAATAAATATTTGATGTATTTAGTGATCTCTCCCAGGAAAGTTACTTTATCAGAGTTAAAATTAAGATATCAAATTTCCAAATCATTTAATTTTATAAAAAATTAATATGAAAAATAGTTCCTAAGAAGCAAGATTGATCTTCATTTCATCTATATGAAAGTAGCATTACCTTTAAAAAAACAGGCTCTACGTAGATTTGAACTCAGTTGAAGGAGAAAATATTGCCATAATTTAAAGCTCGAAACTGAAATATAAAAAAAAATCAAGTTGGGAAAAATGGGCCGTTAGAGAACTTTCCACGTTTTGTTCGGTCATAGAAAAAATAACTCAAACATTTTTCTGCACACGCCTCTTGTAAGAATCCAAGAGTTCGCTTAGATATATCTGCACATAAAAAATAGATTAGGGAGCATTATTTATTTCAAGTCCCAAATAAATAACATCCTTTAAATAAGAAGATAAAAACAGTTCCGTAAGAATATAACTCTGCTAGAGACATCTTAATGTAGCTATAAATCTAAGACTAATATTTCTGTATCTAGAGTGCGTTAGAAAGCCTCAGATATTTGATAAAATTAAGTTAGTGTAAAGCAGCTACATTTTTATTTTTGTTGGTACAACACACAGGCACAGTTACTATATTTTTATTTATCAAATAAAAGTGAGTAATTCAGTAAACAAAATATCTGGAAGAAAATGTAATAATAAAATACTATTATACAAACTATTAAACTATTATTACAGAAGATTGATATTCTCAATTTTATTTCTAAACTTCTTAAGTAAAGTCACAATTTTTTGACTTTTGAAACCCAATCCAAAATTCTGAAGGCGTTATAATAAAATCGATGAAACGTCGACAAAATATAATAATGTTTCGTTATTTTTCCGAATCTATAAAAGAAAAATACGTATTATTATCTCTTTTTATAATAATTATTATACGTGATGTTTGTAAATAAGTACAAAATATTTTAGGAGGTGGTTGCCGAAGTTATTTTGTAAAGAAAAGTTCATATAAATATGCTTCATTTCCGAGATACGAAGTATTTAAATTTAATTTATTAATTTATTTTTATTAATTATTTTAAAGAGTTTTGAATATCCTGTATCTCGAAACCGAAAAATTTTTTACCCTCATTCATATCAAGTTTTTATTTTCAATGTTGAATTGCATTTCTAGTTTTACCATAAAAACGCTTTATTAAAAGACCTTTCAATAAAAGATTAACAGAACCTACAATAAAATATGTTTCATTTTCTTCCTCAAAATCGGCGCATAATACGAAAAAAATTGAAGGGACCAATTTCATTCAGAATTGATGGCAAATGTCTAAAAAAATATGAAAACGGGAAAAAGTCAGGAGCGTACTATTTTTTTAATTAAAAATGGTTGTGACATTCTCGTACGCACGCCACTGGTAGAATGAAGTAGAAATATTCGGATCACCTCAAAAAATACACATTTATCTCTCCAAAGCGTTTTTCAAATCTTTAAAACTCTTTGAAATAATTAATAAAAATTAATAAAAAATTAAACTTTAAATATTCTGTATCCCGGAACCGAAGTATATTTCGATCTACGTTTATATGAACTTTTTTCACAAAATAACTTTGGCAACCACCCCTTAAAATGTTTCGCAATTATTTACAAACACCCTGTATAACGAGGAGATGATTGTTAAGCTCTTTACTTAATAATAATAATCACCTATTTGAGAAAAAGAAGAAGGAAAAATTTTAGGTAATTTCCTTGAAGTAACAGATATACAAAAAAATAATCGAATGTTGTATAAATACGTATGGATTCCACGGCAATCTTGTTATTCATTAAGCATGATCGGTAAATAAAATAAAATATTGTTCAAACTGCAAACCAGACATATCACATTGCTGCTTTAAAAGAGAGGGGACATTCTTAAAACGAGAAATATACCCTTTTTTCCTTATAAAGACAAGGTTAGTTTATAGCTGTGAAACCCAATATTCAATTATTGTTTTTTATGTATTTCATTACGAATACAAGAAAGTTTCTTAAAATTTCTGATGCCAAAAGCGGTAATGGATGTACAATCCTGTACAGAAAATGATTCTCGAAATATTAAAAAAAAATCAATTAATTTTTTAAATTCGTTTTCCCATATCATGAATGAGCAGTATTTTATTCTTGGCATGTATGACTTACAAATCTATTCTGTAACAATTGCCATAGATTTAAAGGCATTTAAATTCTGAGGGCTGCTAAAGCAATTTTCGCATTCTCTAATTGAGTCTGAAGAATTCCTTTAAAATTGTCCTTTATAGATGCAACTCTAATAGGATATTAAAACAAACTTTAAATTTAAAAGTTACAGCACATTATGTTGTTGGTAAAGCATTAGTTGAAAAACTACGTACATCAATATCAGCATAGTACGTTATTTAAAAGTATTTCTCATACAAATTCATTTACACATTCCTTATTGTTTGTCTAAATTTATATGGGTTAGTGAACAATTATTTAAGTTGTGGTCAAGGATATAATTTCCTTTGTTTTTTTTTATTCCAGATGTCTAAGTTAATTAGCATAGACAGTGACAAATACTAATATTAAAGTCATTGTCACCTATAGTTAGAATTCGTGTAGAGAACAAGACTATATACGCTTTTTTGGATGAAAAAATGCTTTGTCGGCTTTGAACTACAGTCACCAGAACGTCAAAGTTGCTTAGAATTTGTTATATAGAATAAGTAAGTCTATAAATTCATACAAACTCCTCCTTACCTTGAAAATTGCCGTCAAAGTCACTTTTACTTAAAAGTAGCTATTAAACAGTAGCTATAGGTTCATGAACTTCATGAACTGAGGTATTGAGAGCTTGGATATATATTTCTTTCTTCTGACTTCAAGATGAATATGTTACAATTGCAAAAAATAGGTCAACAAAATTTAAGCGCAGTAAATCAAGTGTGTCACGACCTTAACGCTAATTTCTGTTTACATTTTCCACAAGCATATCCTGTGTTAAACTATTAATTTTTATCTCAACTACATTAATTAGCTCAGCATGGCGGAAAAGTCGACAATAAACTCCAAGTAGAGAATCGCTCCCCTGGCACCGTCCCAATTCTTCAATTTTAATAATCCTAATCTCGCGCTGACGACGAAGCACTATTTAATCCCATAATTCGCAGTCCGTCTTCGTCTATGCGCTCTCTCCTCGTCCCGCATTAGTTCCTAATAAAGACAAGACAAAGCCCGCTCGGCTCCCAGCAAACAATGCGAACGGAAACTAGAAAAACGGCCCCGATATTTGCCAACACGTCGCAGATTACGGGCTCTTAAGGTATCGATTGTCAGTTATTAACTGTACGGCCTACTTGGACCGGGAGCGCAATCGAGACAATCGAGTCCTGTGACAACTGTTAGACTATCTTGATTGCTCTTAAGATCTTCGTTGCTGATTCTGTCGCCAAAGTGATTTTCCCTGGAATGTATGGGTTTCNGACTCACACCGGGATAATACAATATTATCAATACTATAATTAAATTTATGGACAGATAACTTTCTGGAAAAACTTAAGATCTTGCATTTGGATGGGTTAAGATGTAATCTATTTTCAACACACCAGGATTGTATATTGTCAAGTTCTTTCTGCAAATTATTACAATCTTCAAGACTAGTTACGGATGAAAATACTTTTTATATCGGAACAGAGAAATAGGACTCTTAATCCCTTAAACGTTGCAATCTGATTTTGAAAATTCACAAGTACGAGTACATATTTTTAGTGTTTTTTTCCTATCTAATCCCTCACTTCCAGCTGTCCCCGTTTTTCATCAACGTTTTGTTAGACTGACAAATTTACGAGAGCATGGATTTTCAAAACACCCCTGTCCTAGCTCGGTCATAGATGTCGGACATTACGGATTTAAGCCGGAAATCAAATCGGGACTTTAATATGTCAACTGAAAAAAAGGATACCCACCGCCGTCCTTTCACAAATAGAAAGGCGGAACAGTGCGCCGTCGGTCGATAGCTGCTGTCCGATTTTCTACATATAATTTAACGGTTGACGATTCCTCTTTTTATGGGGACACATTTTTTTATTGAACTTCGAGACAAAAAGTTTCGGGGACAGATTGTACAAGGTGAACACCTTGTATGGATGTTAGCAATTGAGTTAGAAACTACAAAAAGATTTTCTTTCTATTAGCAAGTTACACAGGCACGCAGATTTTGGATGTATTAAACTTAACCTTGGAATCCAATCTCTGTCTGATTCTGTGGAATCCATTACAGTGAAATGATGAGTAAAATATCACGCCTGATATTTTGCCTTAGAATTTCTTGCAATTTTTAGAGAACATGACATTGGTTAGGAACTGGACATTTGATATTAGAGAGACGATTGAATTATTTTAAATCAATGGCAAAATTATTAAATTTGATGAAAAAATTGTACCTATCTACCATTCTACAAATTTAAAACCAATTGCATTTATTAAATTATTTTCCGAAAAAAAAAAAAACTATTGATTGATTGATTTCAAAGCAATAGTAACAATTTGGTCAAAAAACTATAAGTAAATTTAATTCCTATTATGTACAGTTATTTCAATTATTATTTAATTTTATCTCATTCGGATAGACATGATTACAATACAAAGTTGAAAGAGAATCTTGTACCACTTTTCTCAAGGCTGAGAATGACTCATTGTAATAAACTTAATTTATCCATGTACAGGGTGATAGGTTTAACTGGAGAAATGAGTTTTTCTGGGAAACGGCAGAGAAAAACAAATTATTTTAGAAACGATTGCATTTCTGATTACTTTTACTTGAAGGTAGGGTAAAAATACAGAAATTATCTTTACGACGCTACAAAAATTTTTTCCAGCAACATAAATTTTTTAATATGTCACGATAAAGATCCCTTAATTTTGAATATTTTTCCTATATAATATTTTTTTATGTTCCCATTATTTAAAAAGTTGTTGTCGATTCCCAAATCGTACTTTGTTAATAAGACACCATCACAAATCTGTATAAACCTATTAAATGGCACTATGATTTAAAAGTTATGCTGTAATTCTCCAATGCAACTAAACAGTGAAAAACAATTGCCAATTTTTTTTCTGCTGTGATAGTTTTTGCCACACATTTCTAATAAATGTAGTAAATTCTATTCGTTGAAATTTATTATTTTTTGAATAAATGCAAGCAGGCTAGGCAAAAAACAGTATTTGTTTTCATATGACACATTCTCAATGAGAAGTGTCGGAATTTTGAAGGTTGTAATCATGGAGACTATACAAGGAGCCCGAACTCCATGTAAACAAAAATCGTACAAAAATAAGAGGGCGCTAGTGTTCCATATGTCCCTTATGTAGAGAGGGGAGATAAAAAGCGGCAGTTTGAATTATAAATCAATGGTCATTTTTGTAATCTGTTAAAAATTTTAAAATAAATAATGTAAGCTACTTTGAATTATATAAATCATGAAAATATGTCATTCCGGACTGTAATTAAACTAAATAGATAATAAAAAATATTAGCTTTATGAGAAGAATTTGGTGTTCGTAGAAAGAAACTAGTTTTCAAGGAATTTATGACGTGATCTTGTTAATATTAACCTATAAGTAAGGTTTATGTTTTTGATAATTACTTTGTTAAAGATTTTAGTTTAATGTTAGTAAAAAATAGTCACATTTTATACAGGAAGTTGCCTTTAAAAAAATAGTAATTCTTGTATTATTAATATGGAATTTTTACTTGTGGTAATAAAAAATAGAATATAAAAAAACTCGGTGTTTTAAATAAACTTTTTAAAATATTACAGATGTCCGATTTTGAGTCCAGTGATTCAGATGACTTATTAGACGCATTGTCCAGCTTGAGTGATGATGAAATAGATTTACTCTAAGAAACAGAAAGAGTAAAAAATAAGAACTACTTTGAAATTACTGTACCTGAATATAGTGGCCAAGTTTTTTTAACATTTCCGTGTTAGCATATGGGAAGTAGCTAACAGAATTGAAGAAAAATTTGCCATTTCTAATTATTTCACCCATGATTCTGGTAAATTTTGCATTGCCTTAAGCTCTACAACAACCAGAAAAGTTACATACTTGCTAAGTAACTTGTCTCCACAAATTATAGAATGGCCGAGATAATGAGGCAGTTGTAATCGAACAATATTTTGCCCAATATGAATTTCCAGAGCAGGTTATAGGAATAATTGATGGGAAAGGAATTCATATAAGATAGAGTATATCACAATCCATATTTTTTTTAATAACCAATAATATACTATATTATAGTGTAACTGAAAACTGACTATGGAAAGTCGATAAATTATGGTTGGACAATTTCTAAGCTGATTGCCATGTTGTCGGTTTAGACTTCTCAATGCTTCGAGAGTCATATCGCTCTCTTCTCAAAATGTCAAGAAGCTTAAAACAACATGACAACCAATTGATACCAAAATTTTAACAAAATATAGGTACTCCATTATAAAGGTCACAAAAAATAGGTAATCTAAATATTTTATAACTGTTTAAAATCGATTAGTTTTCTGGGTATATATTTTAAAATTGCTGTAAAATTTAATTCTACTTTCGTAAAATTGTTGATTTAATTCGAACGTAACATGGTTCCATGACTTATTTCAAGGTAGAGTATAGACCAAAATTAATAAGGTATTATAAAGAAATATTTTAGCAATGTTCTATATTTTTGTTATATATTTTGTAAAAATAAAATGTTTATCTACCAAAGATTTCAATGTTTTATTAATTGAATAAAAAAAACGAAATTATTTGTGCCTAATTAAAATAAAATAAATATTTATTCATAACAAACAAGTAACAAAGTAAATATATATTACAAATAAAACAACTTAAAAATAAGTAATACGTGTCAGTCTATCTTCTTAAAATTTCATTTTGTTCATGAAGCAATTGATTTCCATGTTTAAATATTTAGTAAAAGTAGTCAATTACCAATACAGATCGATCAGCATCAATTACTACACGTATCCTCTCTTTAAATTTTATATGATATCTGAATTTCAATCAGTTTTTTACTAACAGGAAAGAAACAGCAACTAATTGGAAATGATTTATTCAATTCAGTAATGATAATAGCGATGTCACCAGCAAGAATTATATGAAAGATACGAATTTAATTATTTATGCACGTAATATAAATTACAAGAATATGTAGAAATAAATAAAGTATACTTTGTTGCTATTGTCAATATTATGTGAACATATTCATAGTTGCTTTGTCGAGACCTCATCACACGTCAACAGAACTTTTCTTTTATTAGATTATACAGGACAGGATGCTCACTTTCTAGTATAATCTCATCGTAACTTAATTGCTCTTGATTTACTTGCTGTTCTTGTTGTTGTTGTTGTTGTTGTTGTTGTTGTTGTTGTTGTTGTAACTGTTGCTCTTGTTGTAGCTGCTGCACCTGTTGTTGCTGGTGTAGCGGATGCTCTTGCTGTTGATGCTGCTGCAAAATATATAAAGAAACAATGCATCATTCAATTATACAATATTTTCACTTATGAAATCTTTCTATTTAAAAATTTCTCTACCGTATTAAGAATCAAAGAAGCTGCTTCCAACTTCCGAATTATTCGACCTTTTGCCATAATATTAACCCACTATTCGGTCAAGTTGTAATATAGAACTGCTGGACATCATTAGATTGAAAATGCAGATCACAAACGTACTGTTTTATTTTAAATCTGTTGACAGTCATTCACTTCACATACTATTACCATATTTAAATTATTTTCGAAACTTTTTATTTACCATTTATAAAAACAAATTGTAATAATTATTGACTTGACTTCTAGTTTTTAGGTTAGTATACCTCCCCGCTCCCCAATATATCTATTAAACTCAATATAAATAAAATAAAATTGGTTATTTGCTTACTTCACTCGTATTTATGAAGCTACATTCATTTGGGTCATATGGAACACTAGCGCCACCCCAACTTCTGCCATTTCTTGGACAAATTTTGTCAATTTTCCCGTATGAGTTCGTGCTCCTTATCTAGTCTCCATGGTTTTAATAATCATTATAGAGTTTATAGAATTAATTTTTTAAGTGTTGTGATCGTTCATTAGTAGTAGTTACTGAAAAATAGCAGTAATAAAATGTTTTCCCATGACGAAAAAGTGGATATGCTGTTAATTTTAGAAGTCCAGAAAAATGCGTTACGGGCAAGAAGATTATATGCACCGAGATATCCCGAAAGAAATCTTCCAAATCATAAAATATTTAGCAAATTGGGAAACGTTCTTCGTCAGAATAAGAAATCATTTTTAGTTAACAGGGTGAGACAAAATACAGTAACCGCAGATGAAATGTGGCAATTATAATAAACTATTTTGAAAATCATCCTGAAGCATCGGTTAGAAAGGCTTCGAGAGAGTTAAATTTGACATATAATGCAATTCAAAGAGTTTTAAAAATTAACAAATTTAACAAATTACATAGTGTGCAAGAGTTAAATCCTGGAGATATTGAACGGTGAAAAAAATTTATTTCTCAGTTCTTAGTTGCATTAGATGATGATCCTAATTTGTATAACCACATTTTGTGGACAGGCGAAAGTCATTTTATTAGTCATGGCATTCCAAACCGGAAAAATACTCATCATTGGTCGGACGAAACCCCACATAGTATTAGAGAAGTTCAAAGCCAGGGTCACTTTAGTGTCAATGTATGGGGTGGAATTGTAGGGGGCCATTTAATAGGTCCATATTTTTATGATGGTGTCTTAACGGGACAAAGGTATTGCAATTTTCTTGTAAATGAAATTCCTATTATAGAAAATGTGCCACTTCAAATTAGGAGACACCTGTGGTTTCAACCGGACTAGGTGCCTTACCATAATGCTGCAGTTGTTCAAAACTATTTAAATTTGTACTTTGAAAATAAGTGGATAGGTACTAATGGCCCTTTACAATTTGCTTCGAGAACCCCAGATCTAATCCCTCTTGACTTTTTTTTTTGGGGGGCCTTAAAAATAATGTGTATAAAACTAAAACAAACAGTATTTATCATTTGAAGCAGAAAGTCACTGCTGCTTGTGCAGAAATAGTGGCAATATTTTTAAAAAAGTAACGTCCAGTGAACTAAGAAAACGTTACGAATTGTGTTTAAATAATAATGGTGGTCACAAAATCTATTAAAACATTAAGTATTGTGTTTATTTATTATTATGTTTATTTATTTCAGTTGATATTCTTTATGTTGTTGTGGTCTCCCTTATATGATAGGTGGGTTTGTAATTCTTACAAATTAATGTAATTGTTATATACACAGCTGTGTTATTAAATTGTTTATAGTGAATACGTTTCTTATTGTAAGTAGAACCATAGTTATTGATATATTGAACAAGGAAGATCATTGAAAAAGATCTATATCGCTGACTACGCCGTTGCAATAATAATTATAAGATAGAGAAGTTCACTAGAGAATTGCCCGTAACGTTTTAAATAATGGGAACACAAAAAAATTTTATATAGCAAAAATATTCAAAATTAAGGGATCTTTATCGTGACATTAAAAAATATATTATTGGAAAAAAAAATGTGAAGCGCCGCGACGCCTAGCGTCGTAAATATAATTTCTGTATTTCTGCTTCTAACTAACTTCTGGTAAAAAAAGCAAAAATGAAATAGTTTCTAAAATATTTTATTTTTCTCGGTCGTTTCCCAGAAAAACTCATTTCTTTGGTTAAATCGATCACTGTGTACAATCATCTTATAATCGGACTTTTATCCACACATATGAACTGTCTAAAGTGATACATTATTCACTAGTGGAATAAAATAACTTTATTTCACTAGTAGAATAATGAAAAAATAATAAACCAATAATAAATCAAATTTGATTTATTTACTTATTACATTAACATTTACATTTATAGTAATAGACATTTCGTATTTTGTTTTATCACATTTAACTTTCTTTTCGTTAACAACAACCCTTGTAGCATTGTTGCCATCATTTTCGGAACGCATAACATCTGCCGAAGTTTGTAAAGAATTTGCACAAGTTACGGATGTCTCTTCTTGTAAGGATGAACAGCTATATTTTCCTTGGATTTTCCTTGCAATATTAAATTTGTTAGATATAGGCTCCTCAATATAACTTTATGCTACAGAGGAGCTCTTCCATCCACCATGCCGTTATGGGTGTAAGATCAGCACCTTTATTGACCAATAAAGTTGTTGAAGTGCGCCTCATACAATGGCCAGTATATGCTTCTGGATTTGCGATATTCGGGAATGAAGCAACTATTGAGGGTATCTTCGCCAATGTGTTGATTGCAACAGGCTGAGAAGTACATATTTGATTGATGTGTCTTAAAGATAATCTGTCTTGTGTTGGGTGAATTGGGCGCAGATAAATATATTTTCTGCATTTTTCAACAGCATTCACGAAAAATCCTTCTTCTATAATTGTAAATTTTCTTGAAATGCCCGTTTTGTTGTCAGGTATTAATTCGCAGCATCGACAGGCACTAGAAACCCCCATGATTAGTGCAACCTAAAATAATTCAAAGTTTACTATATACCTAACAACATGTAAAAGATAGAGAGATATTGCCTTAATCATTACATATTCTTTATCTGACCCAGTCAAACATTCTTCAATATGTGCTCCTTCCAATACTGCAGCTGTTTTTGCTTTGTATCCTCTCGATTCACAATTCAAATAAGCAGTAAGCTTGTTATCTTTTCCAATATCTATATTTTTGTAGACCTTTATAATAGCCTTCAACATCGAATACTTTGGCCACATAGATGAAATAGCATATTTTTTCTTCAAATTTAAAAAAATACGATAGCATTTATTGTCATTACCCTCCGTCTTCCTTCCATTCGTTAAATTCGGCGAACACTTCTTCGTAATGTTCCCTGGATTTCGCTGGCAATAAATGGAAAATTGCTTCTTGAGTTTCTACAAAAACAGCCACAGGAACACAATTTCTTTTTAGCATTTTTACCAAATTCCGATATAACTGTTTATTAAATAATTGATAATAAACAACGTACCATAGCAACCAGTAGGTATAACATAACCTACCACGCTTCAATGAGTACTAGCAAGAAATATTAAGTCGTGCGAATATTTTTTTATAGAATTCCAAAAATTCTGACTGTGATCTGATTATGGATAAAACTTACAATACATATAATAAATAACTATTAAATCTTTACAACAAATTTATGAGTTGTCATAACCATGTTAATGTAAAATCATTCTCAAATTATTGATACTACATATTTATTTTTACTTGCTCTGTTTTAAAGGTTACATGGTAAAGAAAGACGTTTCTAGAGCAAATGACTGCTATGTTAAAATAATATTTTCTATGAAAATTGCTCTTCAATCCTTATGAAATATATATTTTTCGTACCAGAAAATAATATGTTCAAATTTTAAACTACAGTATATATAAAGAATAATACGTTAAAACATTAGGAGTAATAGAAATTTTCCATTAATATTTGATTCATTCTAACTTAGTACATTTAAAAATTTTGAGATGCACCTTATATTAAATAAACTTTTCCTCAATTAAAGAGTCCTGCGTAGTAGCAGGAGCGACACCGTAATAGAAAAAGTTATAAAGTATACTGATGTGTTATGAACTGGAAACTTCTGATTCTACAGAGAGAAAGCAGATAATATTCTGCGTTGATAAAACAACCGCTTGATGCGAAAGTTTTGTTCCACAATGGACACGAGGACTTTTAGAACGTTATCCTGGCCATTTTGGTACTTAGCTCCAAAAACTCAAATTCCTCCTCGAGAGAAAGTTATCTAACAATATTATAATAAAAAAAGTTTTCTGGAAATTGCCGCATTAAAAGGTGTCGCTTAGGGATTGGAGAGGATATGTCTCCCGTTAGTCACATAAATATCACGGAACTAAAAAGATTTTGTACATGGCCATCTTTTCTGACACAAGGTGAGCTCTTAAGATTTAGGTATCTGTTAAAAACGGTAAAATTTAAGGTAGAAATTATTAAACCATTGCTTATAGTCACATTAAAGTAGGACATTTTTTTTCAAATTTATTTGTAGTTGCCTTAGGTTTGATATGCGAGATAGAATAGAATTATTTATGATTCAATGCCATCTTAGTTTCTTGAAAGTAAATTTAAAATTAGTTTTAAAATAGTATAGGCATATCCACCATTCTACCTACCATTGAAAGATCCTCTTTAAGTATTCTTTTTTTGATTCACAGCTAGACCACAGTTTGGTGAACAAATGATGTGTCTACAAAAATGAAATGTATAAAGTTCTCTCGATTTTTTCTATAAAAAGGATGAAATGACCGATAAGTGATTTGTGGTCGAATTATTATATGACGAATGATTTGACATATTGATAAAACGCGACTTTGTAAAAGTATTGTGTATACAGGATGAAAGCGAAATATTTGACAAAATTTTAGACTTCTAAACAAAAATCAACAAACGGAGTTCTTATAAAAAATTGTCCGAAATGACGGTTTACTAGTTACAGGGTATTTTCTTAATTAAACTTGAGCTTCTGAAGCAGGAACGAGTGCGGCCTAGCGACTTGGCATTCATGTCATTGATATGAAAAGTCGAGCAACGCTTATCGCGGTTAGTCCTTGGATCGGTGACCATCTGGGGAAGCCTCGCGATGCTCGTCTAGTGGCCTGTATGTCAGTATATTCACAGAATCTATATACATTTAGGCGAGGTTTATATAGGAAGACATACGATGGTATGCCACAGAAGCTATTGGCAACAAGAAAAGATAAAGGACTCCTTTTCAGAAAATGTTTTCATTGCATTTTTCGGTAATTTATTTAAATAATGGAAATCCTCGATTCTATAGGAAATATATTCAACACTAAAAGCAATGATAAATGCGAAACACTATACCTAACGATATTTCAAGATACAAAAAATTAAAAACTTTATTAAAATGCTCTTCTGAAAAATATGTAGTTAAGAAATCGAAGATTTTTACAGAAGAAAATGTAAAACAATTCTTAGAAAATGCTCCGGATGAGTAGCTACAATGGTAATAAAAATCATTTTAATAAAATGTAGTTTTTATTTTTTGGTCGCCCTTGTCATTGATGTTTTGGGGGCCGGTCGCAACTTTACAACATTAAAATTTCCGACATTAATAAAAAAAAAAAAATTTCCGACTGCAATATAAAAAAAATATAAAAACTAAAAAACCAAGAGAATTTACAAACAGGGAGATTTTTATAATATTATAAAAAAAATGCAGGGCTTTGAGACCTTATAATGTTCCTTCTGATATATTTTTTATTAATTTGCAAAACAGTAAATGTACACAACTAATTGGGATAAATAAATTGGGCAAAATTCCTAAAGAAATTGCCACATTTCTGATTCTAGACATCCCACAAGAGTATACTGGCAACTGTTTCCGCTGTATCTCAGCGACTACGTTGGTAAATGCAGGTGCGGATATTACAACATTAAAAAGGCATGGAGGTTGGAAGGCTCTCAAATAGCAGAGGGACACATAGAAAATTCTCTGCAAAATCGAATAAATATAGCAAATCAATTAGTTTCTTCCATTACTGG